>NC_041401.2:32773552-33073552 GCF_900747795.2 Erpetoichthys calabaricus
GCTGAACTTCAGCTTATTCATTTGGTTCATCTTCATGCAGCTGAAATCTACTTTTCAAAAAATGCGTCAGTCTACTTTTAATTCACATTTATTAATTGCATTACCCAATACATAAATCAACTTAAATACCCACCATAAATTTTACTTTATTGCCAATCACCATGCCTACCTTTTAGTATTTACCCACTTACTAAAGCTGTGATGTGCCTTGATGTTTTTCAGGAAGAGAAACAACACTTTGCTCACCATATTTTATTTTTGGTTCAACTCCACACTGCCTCCGCAGCTAAGGCATGCAAAGATCTTGACATTTTTGAAAGCCTCGACCACAAAAGACAAAATCACACACACACAAGAGACTGACTGGGTGCACTGAGAGCCAGACCACTATGAAGTCATTCCCAAACGGGTTCAGTCTTAAATAAAGGCTCATCTGGAGACTTGTAATTAGCGGCAGAGGAAAGAGAGACATTCCATCATACGACATCGCTCAGAAAGTAAAGCCGTTTGCCAGTCAGCAATTAAAACAAAAAAAATATTAAGGGAGCACTTAGATTTTGCTTTTTAAAATGCATAAAAAGTAAATTACGTATATGACGTCCAGCAAGGACACCACACCTGGATGCTAAGCCACTTGCACAATTACAGCAAGCGTATCTATGGCTCCTCCTGATTCCCTTGCCTGTCATTTAGGGGGCTGGCTGGCGTTGCATCCATCTTTATTTATTTGTCTATAATGTTTCCACTTGATATGTGACTACCCAACCAACCATACATTTTATGTACCCAGTACACCCATTACAGGATGGTGAGGAGTTGAAATTTACCTTGACAGAAAACAGAAAGAAAGTTCTGGTAGAGCAGACACACACACACATATTACCTTTTTTAATGTATCTTCAAATGTTACTATTATTAGATTTCAATGGTGGTGCAGTGGGTGACAATGCCCCCTCACAGTATTTTAAACTGGTTTGAATTCCAGCTGTGTTACATTGGTATGGAGTTTGCATGTTTCCCATATGTTCAGAGGGGTTTCTTCCCAAAGTCCTGTTAATTGCTAAACTATGAGTGTGAATGTTCCGGTAACACACTGATGTTAAACTGTTATTTCTTTTACTGTCGCCATGTTTGATCTTACTTTCTCATGTGACTGATTGCTGCTCTTTGAAAAAACTTTTAATTTTAAATCAAATGTATTTACTGTATAGCCCAATATGCAAATAATTATATAACCTAAATCCTCACTATACATTATATTTTATACCCCAGAGGATCCCAGAATAGCCTTGTTCTCCCCTTAAGCTTGTCCTGCTTAAATGGGTTAGAAAATGTATGGTTAGATATTGCTAAATGTCACCCATCCATCCATCCGTCCGTCCATCCACTTTAACTAGTTTGGAACCACAGGGGCTGGCACACTCTTTGGCATTTACCTCATGAAGTGCTCTGTACTAAAAAAAAAACTGAACTGAACTGACAGAGAACCCTCAAATGAGGAATGAGACATTACAAAACCTGATAAATACAAAAATATAATGCCTACACAAAGAAGAAGCCATTGAGACATTCGAAAGTGAAGACAGTAAGGAAATGGCCAAGAATGTCAACTAGAAAAGTCAAAAATCACGAACAGCTAGCTAAGTCACTGTGAGGACCTTTCAGAGCTCATGCTGTACAGTGCCCAGCTTTCATTAACAACATCTTTTGTTTTTATAATTTGCCAAGCTGGCACTGCATCTGCTCCTGATGAAACACGACCACTTCAAAGACACCAAACTAACGATAGCCTTGTTTCAAATCGATGCTGTCACTGACATTTTTCACTTTACTATAAACAAGTTTATTTGTTTGAATGTCTAGCTGATATTTATTTATTTTAGCACAAAATGACTTTTCAGTCTACCAGTATTCAGCAAATCTACAAAACTTATGCTACTCAAGCCATTCTAATAAACCCCATAAATGCAGTTAGTTGATTCATTACTGATAACTAGTTTACTCAATTTAGGGGTGCAGGTGTTGAAAATATTTCATTTGTTTTATTGCATTTACTTTAATATTGTTTATTTTATTGGGTCATTCGTAATATTAAGGCTTTCATTGTCAATACCTGCATTCCACCTTCTCAAATGGGAATACACTTTTATTATTAATTGGAGTTCTGGCAACTGATGTCACAGACAGTGGGCCACAGGGGGATTTGAACCTTCACTGCTTGACATTTATTAGACGCCTGCCAATCAATCATGGTCAAACAGTGTGGGAATGTATAACTTCTCTACCTAGGGACAGTCATAATAAGGTGGGAAAGAGGAGAGATAGAACTCTGTTAATTATTGGCCTCACCTTTGGCAATGAACATAATTGATTAAATAATTCAGTAACTCATGTAGCTGAATTTCTCTGTTGTAGGAAGCAGGTCTCTGGCCTTTAGACTTGCTGTATATCAAGGTATAGAAATACAGGTAACACTTCAGTTTAGGTACAGCATGAGGAATCTATTACTCATTTACTCTTATGTAAAAAGACCTTAACAAAGCCATCTTTTGGTCTTCATGATACTTGTAAAACACCAGGGGATGGGTGCAGTGTGGCATATTGACATGATGGTAAAATTACTTGTTAATAAGAATGATTTACAGGTCTTATACTAAATATGTAATATCAAGAGAAATGAATCCCAGTTATGCCGCCTCAGACCACTCCAAAGTGTTGTTTTGTTAGCAGGTCACATTGCAGAGATGAAGATACACTTTACTGATGTTTTGTATGTGTTATGAAAATGCACAGAAGTGTTTGTTAAGGTCTTGTTAAATAATAGTAAAAGAATAATAGGTGTATTTTTGTAGTACCTAAACTAAACAGTTACTCAAATACGATACCTGCATATATATGTTGACGTACAAGACAGGATGCAGAGAGACTAGACAGACAAACATATCACATAGAGAGGCTGGCTGTTTACTGGTTATGTAGAGTTCTGATTTATCTCGGCACAGATAAACAGTTTTACAATACTAAGTCTTCAAAGGTGATGTCCGATGTTGTGTAGAGTTTTTGCTTTGTTGATGCTCTGAATTGAAGAGGATGATTCTTCATGCACTGGAGTGCACTATTTCTCTCTGCTGTGTGGTCCTTTGTCGGAGGTGTGCACTGCTTTCCTTAGTTAGGCCCTTTGCTGTGTCATCTGCCATATCATTGGGAAAAGCATTACTCTTTCTGGCACAAGAATTTAAATTCTGAAGTGCCCTTCTTGAAGTGATGGCTGCTTCCCAGCCTTCTGACTGGCTCACTCTTTAGCTTGGCATACTGGATCTCAGGTCCCAGATTCAAAGAGAAGGGTTTGAGACAGATTTGTCATTTTGGAGAGTGGATTTTCCACAGGGACAGCCAAAGAGGCCAGAATTCCCCACATAGGAAGACATAAACTAGTTTATGAAGAAAGATGGAACCTCTCATGATTAGATTGTGTCACTTCCAGTTACAAGACTGCTGTGTCCTCATTCATTGATTTACAGCTGTTTGTTCTTGCTTGAGTAGATTTCATGCCTTCTAGCTCAAGAAGTGTGCAGAGTGGCTCTAGAAAGAAGCCTGATTTATACCTTTCTGATTTATACCTATACCATAGTCTGATTTATACCTTTCAGATGAAGTCCAGGCAGACCCAGGTACAAGATGGAGTTCAGTCACTTAGTTTGTAATGCAGGTGGGGGAAGGTACAGCTGGCCTGGTGTGCCAGTAAAGCCTAGCAGAATAGGCAATGCCCACTTTGTCCTGTCTCAGTATTTCAAATATAAATATCTGCTTGCTCTATTATGGACAAAGAGGAATTTCACTGTCCTTAAGGCACCTAAATAACATGACACAGTAGGTGGAGAGACATTATTTTTGCAGCACTTGAAGCATTAACAACCTGTAACTGAAATGTGAATCTACCATCTGAAGGGCTCAAGTCTAACTTCTTAAATGCTGGACTAAAACATGTAACAATTACTTCATTGACCAGTCTTTATTTAATGGAACATCCTTCATCATTACCTGCAAGACTAAATTAGAATAAGCTGGTCTGGGTAAAGTGTGACTGTATGGATTCTCTCATGGTGAATATCATGCTAGTGTTCTTTACTCAAACATCACAAAAGAATATAAAATCATCAAAGTAAACAACAGTTATGTTTTCCAAGAAAAAAGAAGGCAAAACAGATTAATGGAGGTGGCCAAGAAAAGAAGTGTCAATAAATGTTCAATATTAAGAACCTATCTTTCATTAAACCTAAGTGGTAAACCAGGAGTCAAAGTCTATACAAAAAAAGAGGTCTGAAACTCTAAACAGGAACACAAAACACAACATGCAAAGATTTCTTTAAATTATCCACAAAGTCAGATTGTGGCAACACTTCAGCTCCATTTACCTCTCAGGGTTTTTACATGGCAATGCTATAACTATTGATGACAGAAATGGCAACTCCCGATAAACCAAAAATGGTGAAATATATTATTTACATATCTTTCTAATTATTAAAAATCCCTTATCAAAAAACTGATGTCAAAATTAGGTTTTACAACTCCAAAAACCTTATTCGGATATACTGTAGACTCACTGAACAAATTATTGTGAACCCCTCTACACCAGCTTATCCATTAAATTATCCAATGAGCCAATCACTAGGCAGCAGCTCAATGCACAAAATCAAATAGATACCAGTAAGGAGCTTCAGTTAATGCTCACATCAAACACCAGAATGAGAGAAGAAATGTGATCTCAGTGATTTCATCCGTGGCATGATTGTTGAGGTTTGAGTATTTCTGTAACTGGGCTTTTTACGCTGTAAAATGTTGTGAAAATTAAAAAAACACCCAGTGAGAGACAGTTCTGTGGAAAGAAACACAGTTTTGATGACAGAGGTCAGAGGAGATTGGCAGATTGGTTCGAGCGGACACAAAGGCTATGGTAACTCAGAAAACCACTGTGTACTACTGTGGTGAGCAGAAAAGCACAACACGTCGAACCTTGAGGTTAATGGGCTACAACAGCAGAAGATCACGACAGGTTCCATTCTTATCATTCAAGACCAGAAATTTGAGGCTGTAGTGGGCACAGGCTCACCAAAACTGGACAGATGAAGAAAAAACATAGTCTGGTCCGATGAATCTTGATTTCTGTTGATGTATACAGAGAGTAGGGTCAAAATTTGGCATCAACAGCATGGATTCCTTGCACCCAACCTGCCTTATGTCAACAATCCAGGCAAGGGGTGGTGGTGTGATGGTGTGGGGAATGTTCTCTTGGCACTTTTACCAATCAATCATCTCTTGAGTGCAATGGCCTCTTTGAATATCGATGTTGACCATGTGCATCCCTTGACCTCCACAATTTACCAGTTTTCTAATGGCTACTCCCTGCATGATAATGTATCATGTCACAAAGCAAAAGTCGTCTCAAACTTGTTTCATGAACATGACAATGAATTCAGTGTTCCTCAAAGGCCTTCCCAGTCACTGGATCTGAATCCAACAGAGCACCATTTGAATATGATAGAACAGGAGATTCACAGCATGAATGTGCAGCTGACAAATCTGCAGAAATTGTGTGAAGCAATCATGTCACAATGGGCCAGAATGTTTCCAACATCTGGTGGAGTCCATGCCATGAAGAACTAAGGCTGTTATAAAGAGCGAAATGAGGCTATACCCAGTATTAGTATAGTGTGCCTAATAATTTGCTCCGAGACTGCACAATGGCATAAACAGAGCGCCAATAAATGAGTAATTAATTTAAAATGTCCACAAATCATAACAACCACAAAGAAGGAAACACCTGAGTAAACGAGAACTACAAATTCAATTTAAAGCACACACCACTATAGCTGTGACCCAACTTTGCCTTTTTTAGTGTCTTTGAGACCCAATATCGGCTCCAACCGTCTTCCCCGTCCACCTCAGAGAATTGCTGGCAAAATTCATCATCCTCCTGGGTGACTGGTTCACCTTGGAGAATTTCACCCAATAGTCATCACTGAAGGGGGAAAGTCCCCCTTGGAGAATCGACTAGATAGATAGATAGATAGATAAACTTTATTAATCCCAAGGGGAAATTCATATACTCCAGCAGCAGCATACTGACACAAAAAACAATATTAAAGATTGATAACAATGCAGGTAAAAACAGACAATAACTTTGAATAATGTTAACATTTACCCCCCGGATGGAATTGAAGAGTCGCATAGTTTGGGGGAGGAACGATCTCCTCAGTCTGTCAGTGGAGCAGGACAGTGACAGCAGTCTGTTGCTGAAGCTGCTCTTCTGTCTGGAGATGACACTGTTTAGTGGATGCAGTGGATTCTCCATAATTGATAGGAGCCTGCTGAGCACCCATTGCTTTGCCACAGATGTCAAGCTTCGTGACAATGAAAAAGACAATGCAGGTCTTGATGTTTGTTTAAACTGCCATGGTGACCTATCTCAAGACACTCTGCAGGCCGTGCATGAGCCTTTCCCATTGAGTACAATTGTGAATCGTCACTCTGCGCGACCAAAATTCAAACATCATACAGACCCATAGTTTAGAGTACCTATGTGAGTATCTATGTTAAAGTACCATAGTGCAGAGTACCTATGTTCTACAGAGTTGTAATCATTGAGATGATCAAGCGATTCACATGACCATGCTTAAAGCCATGTATAAAAATGAAGGGCAAACTTCTTATGTTTGCTACCATAGCCTGAAAGAAAGCTCTTTGGGACACAGACAGAGACATGGAAGTCAAAGGTATAAGTTAAATTGGCTAGAAACAATTGTGAAGTAAAACTTTGACCATGCTCTGACTCAACATTGAAAGAAAAACAACGATGAAACTTTAGATCACTAGACTGGAAATCCCAATTTAAGTTGTAAGAAGGAACTTTAATGATGAACAGTTGATCAACACCAGATCAGAGATAGATAGTATGGTTGGGTTAAGCTGCAATATCCCTTACTAAACAAAAAAAATCATCTTTATACTAAAGTGTGGTGAAGAACTCTAGAAGTAGAAAAAACTCATCAGGTCAAACAATGCTGGGTATCACATTACAGGATTTGACACAAGTTCTAGTCAGACAGCGTGCCATATTTAACAACTGCAGTTTCTGAAGCTTGTTTCCTCTGAAGGTTCCATGTTACACAACCAGGGATTACAGGGATGACCGATTTTATGATTTCCTTACATGTACTCATACTTTTTCCAAATCTCCCATTGTACTGCTAAAGGACCATGAATTCACCCTAATTTTGGCAGCTTATCAGCGTGAAGCATGTCAATAAAAAGTGAAACCCTTCACAAAAATAAACAAATACGGACAGTATGCAGGTAGTCACTTCCTCCTCTTTAGCCTCCTTTTTGAAAAGAAAAAAGGAAGAAGATGCATCGTAAAACTTGAAGCCAGCCACATTTGTATGGTCATGAACAAAATGGTTTGATTGTTATTCAGAGAAAATTGTATGTGTTGTACTTCAGAGCTCATTGACACACCCAGCCACCCCAGCAATGATCTGGTATTGTTGTAGCAAGTTGCAGATGCAATATGAGTGAGCCACTGGGGGAGTCACAGTACTCAAATGCTGGCTGTGGGCATACACTGTGATCATATAAATGAAGGCTACATCTGAAAATTGTAGGAACAGTCACATAATGTAACGAAAGGCTTAGTCATCTTTCAACTTGTTTGAAAAAATCAAATGTGTGTAAAACAAGCAGAGATCCAAGGCCACCTAAAAAGATTGAGCTATTTAAACTCCACCTAATCTCTGGGAACTCAGGATGTCTTACTAACCTAATTACTTAATCTTAATTAAAGAACTAATTAATTTTTAATTGTTCCTCAAAAAAAAAACAGAAATTAGGTTTCAGCCTTAGTCTAATGCATAGGTTAAGTATATTTTTCGTTATTTTTTCACTACTGTTGTTTTTGAATAGTTTATTTCACCAATCATCTAGTTTTTTGTAATCTTAATATTATTTTTTTTGTCGTTGCTTATGTATCTATTCTTTTCATTTTGTTGGCTTAGTTATGTGCCCTGTCCCTATAAGACTGAGTTTCAGGGGCCACAGCCAACATGACATACAGTTGGAGGACCACCTTCTGCCTGCATAAGTTCATGCAGAATGCCATACATGCTGGATCAGCATTGTTACTGACTTCAGAGTATTTCATTTCTAAATATATTATTGTGGATTTAAGTCTTTGATTCTTTGGTTCATTTTGTGTTTTCCTGAATTAAATTGTTGACTGGATGTGCTGCTTGCATTGCCTTTTAGGTAAAGCCTGTGTTTTGCCTTTTGTCTTATTTAAAAGCTCCTCTATTCCTTTGAATATAAATCTTATTATTTTCAAAGAGTTAAAAGAGTTTTCACATTTTTTTCTTCCTTGGTAGTGGATGGTTCTGCTTTCACACCCATACGGTACGTTACTACTAGGATACCAACGCTTTACGCCTCTGCTGTCAATGCAACACTAGAGAAGTCACACAATGAATGACAGCATGTTACTAATCAAGTTCAAGTTCAAAGGTCAAAGTTTATTGTCATATGCACAGTAAGGAAACACGTTTCCCTGTACAATGAAATTCTTTCTTTGCTGTCCACACCAAATGACAAAACCAACATATAAAGATAAACATAAATAATAAGTATCCATCCATCCATAGCAGATAGATAATAAGTAATACAGTAAGTAACGGAGGCAGCATAAAGTATAAAAACAGAATTGAAGTATAAAGTGTAATGTGCAGGTAGGTGTGTGATGGACAAGTCCAATACAGTTGTGTGAGGTAGATAGAATGAGGTGCACCATGGTTATAAACTCCAGTCAGTTATTTAGGAGTCTAATGGCCTTGGAAAAGAAAGAGTTCTTTAGCCTGGAAGTCCTGCATCTCATACTTCTATACCTCCTGCCTCAGGGTAGAAGTGCGAATAGTTCATGTTGGGGGTGGGTGGGGTCCTTGAGCATAGAGGCAGTTCTCTTTCGTACTCTGCAGTTGTAGATGCTCTACAGAGAGGGCAGTGGGGTCCTGGTGATCTTCTCAGCAGTCTTCACCACTCTCTGCAGGCGTTTGTACTCCATAGCAGTAGTGTTGCCGTACCACATGGTGATGCAGCTGGTCAAGATGCTCTCAACAATGCAGCTGTAAATGTTGCTGAGGATCTTAGTCAACATACCAAACTTCCTCAGCCTCCTCAGAAAGTACAGCCGCTGTTGAGCCCTCTTGACCAGCTGTGTGGTGTTAAGTGCCCAAGTGAGGTCCTCACTGATGTAGACGCCCAGGTAGTTAATGCTGCTCACCCTCTCCACTTCAAGCCCTCGGATGAACAGTGGCCGGTGAGGTCTCCACTCCTTCCTCATGTCCACTATCATCTCCTTTGTCTTGTCTGTGTTGAGGGTGAGGTTGTTGTCCTCACACCGTGACGCCTGACTGTCCACCTCCCTCCTGTAGGCTGCCTCATCCCCAACAGTGATGCGTCCTATCACTGTGGTATTGTCTGCAAACTTTAGGATGATATTATCTTTGTGGGAGGCGACACAGTCGTGGATGAACAGGGTGTAGAGGATGGGGCTGAGGACGCATCCCTGTGGGGTGCCTGTGTTTGTGATAATGGTGGCTGAAATCCTATTTCCAATCCTCACAGACTGGGGCCTGCCAGTCAGAAAGTCTAGGAGCCGGTCACAGAGGGTGGGGTGCAGGCCAAGTGCAGTTTATGGGTGAGTTTATGGGGGGATAACTGTGTTAATGGCGGAGCTGTAGTCAACAAAGAGCATCCTGATGTAGGAGTCTTTGTTCTCCAGATGGGAGAGGGAATGATGTAGTGCAGCCGCGATGGCATCTGAGGAGGACCTATTGGGCCAATAGGCATACTGCAGGGGGTCCAGAGTGTCCGGTATGCTGCTCTGAATGTGGGCCAGCACCACTCTCTCAAAACACTTCATGACGATTGGATTGAGTGCTACTAGCCTGTAATCATTCAGGCAGGTGGGTGGGCTTTTTTTAGCAAGGGGGACGATGATCGTAGTCTTAAAGCAGGACGGAACGATGCTCTGACTGAGGGAAAGGTTGAAGATGGAGTAGAGAACATCAACCAGCTCGTTAGCACATGCTCTGAGAGCCCGCCCAGGGATGTTGTCTGGTCTTGCTGCTTTACGCGGGTTGATCTTCCTTAGTGTTTTGTGTACCTGACCTGAAGAGACCTTTGGATTGGGTGGTCCAGGTGTGTGTGTGCTTCCACTCTGCACTGTTGCTGGATGTCTCAAAGCAGGTGTAGAAAGTGTTGAGATCATCCAGCAGACTGTCTGTGGAGCTGATTGTGCTGGTGGTGGTCCCTTTACTTTCTGCACTCTTCATTGTGTTGTAGATTTAATTTTAAATAGATAAATTTGTCACTTTTATCCATCAGTCTACACTTAATAATCCAAAATGACAATCGTGCTTTCAGGAAGGTGTGCAAATTTACTAAAAACCAAAAACTCAAATCTCTTGTTCATGTAAGTATTCAGACTCTTGGCTATGGCACTCCATATTATACTCCAGTTTGCTTTAATTCTCCTTGAGATGTGTCCAGAACTTGAGCGGAGAGGAGTACAAATGTGGCAAACGGAATTGATTTAGGAAGGCACTGCATGTTAGGACAAAAACCAAGCCATGAAGCCCAAAGAACCTCATGACCTCTGCAATCAGACTGAGGTGAGGCATAGGGCAGAGGAATGGTATAAAACCATTGTTAAAGCTTTGTTACCAGGTAGCCTCAATTAACTGTGAAATGGAGGAGGTTTGGAACCACCAGGACTCTTCTGAGATATGGCTGTCCAGCCACACTGAGTAACTGGGCAAAAAGGGTCTTGGTCAGTAAGATGACCAAGAACCCAACTGTCACTCTAACAGAGATTTATAAGTCCTCTACTAAGATGGAAGAAACTATCAGAAGGACAACCATCTTAGTGGCCATCCATCAATCTGGTATTTATGGTAGAGTAGCTAGATGGACGATACTCTTGAGCAAAATGCATATGACAGTTTAAGGGACTCAAGCATAAGGTAACAGATTATCTGGTCTGATACAAGAAAGACTGAACTCTTACGGCAGAACTCCAAGCACGATATCTGGAAAAGACCAGGAACTGCTTATCACATATACTGTCTTTACAGTAAAGCATCATGGTGGCAAAATCCTGGAATGGCAGTATGCATCTCAGTGGCAAGGCCAGGAAGACTGGTCAGAATGGAAGGAAGAATGAATGCAGCCAAATGCAGTCAGGTCCTTAAACAGTACCTGCTCCAGAGAGCACACAGTCTCAGACTGAGATGAAGGTTCACCTTTCAGCATGACGGTGACCTGAAACATGCAGCCATAGCAACACTGGAGTGGCTTTGGTACAAGTCACTGAGTGTCATTGGGTGGTCCAGTCAAAGCAAAGACTTAAACCTCTGTGGAGAGACCTGAAGATGGCACTCTACAAATAATTCCCATCCAATCTAATAAAGTTTAAGAGGATCTGCCAGGACAAATGGGATAAACTGCCCAAATCCAGGTTTGCAAAGAATTGGAATTGCTGCCAGAGGAGCTCAACAATGTACTGATTTAAGGGTCTGAATACATTCACTTTGTCATTATGGGATACTAAGTGAAGATGGATGGGCAAAAATGACAAATTTACCCATTTAAAATTAAATCTACAACACAGTAAAGTGTGCAGAAAGTGATGGTGTCTGAACACTGTCTGAACCCTCTGTAAGAAAGAGAAAATAATAAATTCCTTTATGGTGACGTGTACCTTATGTGGTAAAGATGTTCTACAAAAGAAAAAAAAAGCTATCAAATTTCTTTGAAAACAGAACGAAGGAACCCAGTGAATTGAAACTGCTCTTGTTGCTAAGCCAGAGCTTTAAGAATACAACTGAGGCGTGGTCATTTTGATTTCACTGAACTCAAGTCAACATGACCCACTGTTACATTAACCAATTACAAGATTTATTTCCCTACCGCTGTATATCCATGAATTACACTCATGAAAATAATTTCTTTAAATAGGTCATGTCATTGGGATGAGATACCAGTCTGTCTTTGCATACACAGATATCCACCAAGGCGAGTTACTGTTACCCACAGCATGTCTTTGGGCTGTAGTGAGGAAACTATGAATCCTGGAGGAACTGCACACAAACCACAGCAGGGAATCAAAGCCAGAAGCTCAGAGCTTGGAGGCTAGAGTGCCAACTGCCATGCCGCTGTGTAATTTTCTTATTTTATCAAGCAGGTGGGAGGAAAAGAGAATAAATTGCTCTTAAAAATACTGGGGATGCTCTACAGTCACTGCTCCCCAGTGTTTTACACAGACATTTTCACAGGATTAAGAAATGCTACAATAGTGATTTTAAAGGCACCAGCCTGGGCCCTTCAAGTCAAGCTACTAGACAATGCTAAGATTTAATTTAGTCTTATATAAAGATTTTAATTAAGTCTACACAGCGACTAGACTTTATGTTATAAAGACATATTGTGGCTTGCATTCTTAAATGTGCTTGATCCAAATCAGGCTCAGTCCATAACTGAATCCTGTTAATGATGCATAAAATTGTCTTCATACTTTAACAGGTGGTGCCTAGGCAGGTTAACAGACTTTGTCAATGTTAGCTAGAGTTGGGGATCAAACCAGCAGCCTAGAGGTTTGTTAAAGGCAAACTTCAGAAAAATGTTTCAAATTTTCTTTACACAAAGAACCGTAGACACATGAAATAAATTACCAAGTAGTGTGGTGAAGAGCAGGACCTTCGAGACCTTCACATCTCGGCTCAGTGTTATTGCGTAAACTTGAAGTTAATGGGACTAGCAAACTTGTTGTACTGAATGGCCTGTTCTTGTCACAATCGTTCGGATTGTCTAAAGTCCAAATCTACATCCACTGTGACATGCCATCTTCACAGGTAATGAAGTTAAAAAATTTTAATGACCAATCAATTTACTGGTACTGAAGTGTCCTGTCACCCATCCTTTCCAATTACTTGCCCCACACACTACCCAAGACAACGTGTACAATTAACAAGGAAATGAGTTATATGTGCTTGTGCGTCACAGCTCCAGAGGTATTAATTTAATTCATGGCCCCATGAACTGCACAAGTCCTCCTGGATTACATGAGTTTCTCTTAGTACTCTGCTTCTCCTCCCAAATCCCACAGATATACAGGTTAGGCTGACTCTAGTCTCGCAAGGCCAGATGTGATTCTTGAACAAGAATACCCGTCCGGGGACAACCCATTGAAAAGTATGTAGTGAATAGCAAGGAAATCCAACACAGCAAAGGCTCCATCCACAGGGCTTCTTCTTAAAACACCCACCCCCAGATTCTCCAGGCTGCACATTTTAAACTGCTGCTGGGATTTCTGGGAAAGAGCAAAAGATCCATATTACTAACCGAGAATGCTAAACCGGATGGACGCAGGGACATCCGGCCATGGGCCGTAGCCGCAAAAAGACGTACTGCGCAGGCGCCCCAAGAAATGAGGCGCCGCGAGAGGCGGACAAGACCACAGAAAAAAGGAGTGAGCACAGAAAAAAAGGAGTCAAACGCAGGCGCCGCACGAGCAAAACACCCCCCCCCCCCCCCACACACACACACAAGCAACGGACGGGACACACACAAAGAGGACGATTCAAGAAGCCCCTGGCACACAAAAAAAGAGCCCGCAAACCACCCAAATCCCCACACACACAACGGACAGGACAAACACAAAGAGGAGGATTTAATCCCATTGCACACGAAACGGGAGGCACACAAAGAGGAGGATTCAACAAGCCACAAGCACAGAAAAAAAAAGAAGCCACGAGCACCACACAAAGCCCATTGGACACGAAACGGGACAGACTACGGACATAACACACGAAACGTACACAAAAAAGACGATTCAGACCCACGACCACAGTAACATAAATAACAAATGACACACAAAGCCCCATTTCTAAATGAACCGTCCGTATTAAACACACGTCATCTCAACACGTTCACAATATGCAGCATAGGTAGATCTCCTTACAATAAAGCACTATTAACCGTTCAACCGCAGAAAAGGCTCATATTAACAGTGAGTGCGATCCTCCTTAGTACTTATCCATATTTCTCACGCTCAAGAACAAACAAGTCATGAATTCACGATCACAGGTACAAAACGATACCGCTCGGATAACGGGACCAAACACAATTCACACTATGCAGCATAGGTGGATCTCATTACAATAAGGCACTATTAACCGTTCAACCGCAGAAAAGGCTCCATATTAACAGTGAGTGCAATACTCCTTATTACTTATCCATATTTCTAGAAGAAAAAATGTCTCGGCTCCAAAAACGCAAAGCTCAACTAAAGCTTCAAACTAACGATGTACCTAAAAGTAAAAACTTTATGAACTGCATTAGATCCTACAATAGTTCATTTGCTTTTGCATCTACCGGAGTAAATATCAGGCCACCAAAAGGCAATGGCCCATACTGCTTTCGCATATGTGCACAAATACTGCATCGCATTGGAACAGTGCACCCTGAAACAAATCAACAACGCAAATATGCACAAATCTACATCCTAGATCCACATGACGCAATCTATCAATCAAAGTGCTGCATCGCAACAGGCACGGATTCAAAACGAAACACCTCCCGTCTCAGACATACGTTAAAGGCAGCGAAGGCTACAACGGGCGTCTCACACAGCACAGGCAAATCGATTACAGCTCCAAAACAACACGTCCCAAATACTACATATGCAACAACGCGCCTCTCAAACGGCACAAGCAAAACATACACCAGGAAAATTCATTCGGATTAATGAATGTCATTTGCAATCATTGTCATTCAGTTCACTTCCCTGAAGAAACAACTGGCAATACAAGTAATACATTTACACGTTGTTGTCTAAAGGGTCAAATTAGACTGCCTCCTTTACATTCATATCCTGAATATCTACAGAAGCTTCTAACTAACGATGTACCTGAAAGTGAAATCTTTATCAACTGCATTAGATCCTACAAATCGGTATCCACTATGAACATTAACGGTGGCACTACACGTGACATCCGTCTTGCGAAAATGTTAATTATTGATGAATGTACAATGGCATCCAGTCACTTACTCAACACCATTCATAAACTTCTACAAACGTTTATGAATAATAATATTCGCTTTGGAGGAAAGGTACTTTTATTAGGAGGAGATTTTAGACAGTGCTTAGCTATTCTTCCACATGCCATGCGCTCAGCTATTGTTCAGTGCACCTTAAAATACGCAGACAATTGGCATTGCTTTCAAAAGATACAGTTAGTAAAAAAGATACGATGTCCAGAACCAGATCATAACAATTGCTTATTACAACTGGGAGATGGTACACTCACCAATACAGATGGACTTCACCCACATATTATTACAATTCCTCAAGCCTTTATCTGCGACGACTTAGTTACAGAGAGATTTGGAACAGCAATCTCATTAGACCAAATGCCCCTTTTAACACAACGCACTATATTATGTCCAAAAAATATTAATGTGGAAAACATAAATACCCAAGTCATTCCATTACTTCCTGGAGAGACACAACTCTTTCTAAGCTCTGACAAACTTGACTCTGATCACAACAATAACCATCTTAAATGACCTTACAAGTTCTGAGCTGGAATTACCTTTTACACTTAAACGGCGTGTACAAAGAAATTTTCCAATAAACCTTTACACTGTGCCACACACTTTATTGTTTGCTTTCTATTTGCATCATCTACACCTTCACACTATTCTATATCTCATTCATACATCACGCTCTTTGTCATTCCCAACACCAGGGGTTGGCGAGCAAAGCGAGCAGGGGGCAGAGCCCCCTAGTAATGAATAAAAGACTTGACACTGAGAGAAAATAAAAAGCTAAAACTGTTGTTAGCTCAGTAACTGAAGCTTAATAACTAATTAGCATGTTGTAATGAAGGCTGGCATGGTGGTGCAGTGGGTAGTGCTCCTGCCTCCCATTTAGGAGACCCGGGTTCACTTCTTGGGTCCTCCCTGCGTGGAGTTTGCATGTTCTCCCCGTGTCTGCGTGGGTTTCCTCCGGGTACTCCGGTTTTCTCCCACAGTCCAAAGACATGCAGGTTAGGTACATTGGTGATCCTAAATTGTCCCTAGTGTGTGCCCTGCAGTGGGCTGGCGCCCTGCCCGGGGTTTGTTACCTGCCTTGCGCACTGTGTTGGCTGGGATTGGCTCCAGCAGACCCCCGTGACCCTGTAGTTAGGATATAGCAGGTTGGATAATGGATGGATGGATGTTGTAACGAGTGCTGTGACAGTGGAGACAAACAAACAGATACAGACACATGTATAGACCACCGCGGGCTCCACACGTTTCAGAAGTGCCTCTGTCTGCTACGATATCTTTCTGTAATTTTGACTATTACATCACTATATGACATAAAAACAGCAAGTTGAGTTTAGATAAGTACAGTATTGTGGTCTATGGATATACAATATGTTAAAATGCTGTGACTATTCAGGCATGGTATGTCTGCATTTCTATTCAGACAGTAATATTACATTTTTTCAGTTATTTGTTTAGACGTGCAGTCAGAAGGTGGATGCTGTGCAACCTTGTTGTTCTTCTACTGGTGTCATTAGACAAATTCAGGTGTTTTGAGTACTGAAATCTGCATCTACTGTGGCTCTTCCTTGTCAGCTCTCTTAAAAAGAGTGACACACCTTTTCCTTCAAATGCATTTTTCGCAGTTCCTATTTTCATGAATAAAGCTGCCAATTCTATCAAGCTTACATTGGCTCCTACACAATCGTCATAAGCAAACAACACAGAGCACACACAGCACCCGTGAAAACATATCATTCGTGTTTATTGTTTGTCCACTGATACCTTCAAATGCCGGTGGATAATCTGATGCTACAGAAAGGCTTTCCCTTGCATCGGGTTATACTTATTTTTAAAACATGCAATGTGATCTCTGCACACATATTTATATGTGTAATAGAATTTTTTAAGGAGACTTTTCAACTTTTAGACAGTTCATCATGATCAGAAGCTTGCTGTCTGACAAACCAGATTAACGAGAACTACTTTGGCCCCCTACTTTGAGCACTGCCTTCATGAGGCATTGGACTGGTTTAGAAATGTGAGACCCATACCTGGTGGCATGGATCGTGGACTATCTTACAGACAGACCTCAGTATGTGCATCTCGGGAACTGCAGGTCTGACATTGTGGTCAGCAACACAGGAGCGCCACAGGGGACTATACTTTCTCCGGTCCTGTTCAGCCTATATACTTTGGACTTCCAATGCAACTCAGAGTCCTGCCATATGCAAAAGTTTGCTGACGACACTGCTATTGTGGGCTGCATCAGGAGTGGGCAGGAGGAGGAGTATAGGAACCTAATCAAGGACTTTGTTAAATGGTGCGACTCAAACCACCTACAACTGAACACCAGCAAAACCAAGGAGCTGGTGGTGGATTTTAGGAGGCCCAGACCCCTCCTGGACCGCGTGATCATCAGAGGTGACTGTGTGAAAAGGGTACAGACCTATAAATACCTGGGAGTGCAGCTGGATGATAAATTGGACTGGACTGCCAATACTGATGTTCTGTGCAAGAAAGGACAGAGCCGGTTATACTTCCTTAGAAGACTGGCATCCTTCAACATCTGCAATAAGATGCTGCAGATGTTCTATCAGACAGTTGTGGCGCGCACCCTCTTCTACGCTGTGGTGTGCTGGGGAGGCAGCATTAAGAAGAAGGGCGCCTCACGCCTGGACAAACTGGTGAGGAAAGCAGGCTCTATTGTAGGCACGGTGCTGGACAGTTTGACATCCGTGGCAGAGCGACAGGCGCTCAAAAGGCTCCTATCAATTATGGAGAATCCAATACATCCACTAAACAGTATCATCTCCAGACAGAACAGCAGCTTCAGTGACAGACTGCTGTCACTGTCCTGCTCCACTGACAGACTGAGGAGATCGTTCCTCCCCCAAACTATGCGACTCTTCAATTCCACCCGGGGGGTAAACGTTAACATTATTCAAAGTTATTGTCTGCTTTTACCTGCATTTTTATTACTCTTTAATTTAATATTGTTTTTGTATCAGTATGCTGCTGCTGGAGTATGTGAATTTCTCCTTGGGATTAATAAAGTATCTATCTATCTATCTATCTATCTATCTATCTATCTATCTATCTATCTATCTATCTATCTATCTATCTATCTATCTATCTATCTATCTATCTATCTATCTATCTACGAGGGCAATCCCAAAAGTAAGGTCTCCAAAGCGGTGGGGACATAGAGAAATTGTTCGTACGGCTGTTGGCCACACTGTTGTGATTGGTGCTTCCTGCACTCCCAAACAAGCATGTGCGGCTTTGCTGGGATGCTCAATCTTGGCTTGGCAGCCCTTGAAAATGGAGCTCCCGTTGAACGCTACTGCCAAGTGCGAAGTTCGCGCAGGAGACCATCAATTTCCGACGAGACAGTCGCAAAGGTTGAGGAAAACATGTGTAAAGATCGGTGGTTGGAACTTCATCACCCACTCACCCTATAGTCCGGACTTGGCACCCAGTGACTACCATCTGTTCCCTAAGTTAAAAGAACAATTGTCCGGAAGGCGATTCTGCTCCGACGAAGAGGTGAAAGATGAGGTTCAATGCTTCCTGAAGGACATGGCGGCGAGCTGGTATGACATGGGCATTCTAAAACTACCACAGCGTCTACAAAAATGCATAGACCGAAATGGCGATTATGTAGAAAAATAAATAAGTCTTTAACCTTTAAAATGATGTAAACATTATAGAAAATAAACGGTTGTTTGTATTTCTAAAAAAATAGGATACCTTATTTTTGGGATTGCCCTCGTATCTATCTATCTCTGAGTCATCTAATTGTTCCCATCCATGGTTGTCTTCAGATGTATATATTATACATCTGGCTCAGCAAGACTAGATTGACTCTAAAAGGACTCTGGTGACTCTGACTTGTCCCAGTGTGACACAAGTGAGGTCAGCCCAGATTTGTGAGTCCTCTAATGCTCATTCCTTCCTTAGCTACTAACCCTGCCGGGATTGGCTTCACATTCTAGCGAGTCCGAATAGCATTCAGCAGGTTCAGGGGGATAAAACTTTAAAGCCAGAATCAAAACTGTCATGGAGCAACAAGCAATCTTTCTGAACACACTTAATTTACATATCGTATTTGTGCCTTGTCTCATTCTTGTTAGAAAATACATATTGTGCCTTTTGTCACACTATTTAAGATTCAGCCCCACATTTTCTGAACTTGTGTAGGGTCATGTGGAACTCAAAGCCTAACCCTGTTTGTATCAGATTGAAGGCAAAAACAGGATAAGTTACCAGGCCATCTCACAGCCACACTTCTTAGTGGGACAATTTAGGATCACCCACTAACCTAACATAGATATCTTGTAGATGTGCCAAAAACTTGGAGTACCAGAAGAACAGCACATCCAGACTCGGGAAGAATGAGCATACTTTACAACAATATCCACAATGACACCTGAACCTAACTTCTCCTCAAGTCTCTATGCTTTCCGACCACCCAACACCAAGTGTTGTAAAAACATTGAAACTGTCTTTATGTGTGTGTGTGTGTGTGTTTGAGACCAGGCACTGCTATGTGTGGTGAGCAACACAGGCACAAACCCTACTGCAGGATCGACTCCCATCCAGACTCGCACTCACCCAGGACCAATTAACCCAACCTTCACATCAATGGTGAGTGGCAGGAAAATCAAACCACTTGTGGAAACCCAATGCAGTCAGGGGAGAAATATGCAAACTCCAGAAGGAGTTCAAACCCATATATTTGATCTGTGATTCAATACTGCATCACA
This sequence comes from Erpetoichthys calabaricus, assembly GCF_900747795.2. Taxonomy (NCBI): domain Eukaryota; kingdom Metazoa; phylum Chordata; class Cladistia; order Polypteriformes; family Polypteridae; genus Erpetoichthys; species Erpetoichthys calabaricus. The sequence goes on from NC_041401.2 coordinate 32,793,457, forward strand.
ATGCCATCATAATATAATGGTGTAATACCTCGGTTAACGAAGTAGATGCATCATGGGATTTTAGTTCATTACAGGAATGGAGGAATATGGATGCATCTTGTAAAGACCTTGAAGGTTTGGGCAGGTGTAACAGGGCATAGGCCATCTTAACTCTCCTTCCTTGGCTGCCCTACTACTGCTCTTTCAATGTGGCTTCATCTGAGTTGTTCACAGCCTAGACATTCAGACCACTGGCTCTGCCTCACACCATCTACTTTTTTTTTCAACTCTATGAGCCAAGACTTTAGCAGCATAGAGGCATCCCCTAAATGTCTGCAGGTTTTGTAAGTGATCTTTATCTGTGCTCCCCTCTTCTACCCCTTTGAGACAGCTCCTTTCATGTCCACGTGCTAACCTCATGATTCTGCTGCATGCCATTTCTTTCTTCAAATTCCTACCCTCTTCATAATTTGTATTTCAGTTTCTAAAGATATTGCTGTGCATTTCTGTGATATACTGGGCAAACTATATTTATTACTTCATAAAAAATATGTATATGACTGCAGTACATATGAAATAACTCAGCACTCATGTGTAATAACTGCATTTTATAGCAGAAACAATCAAATATTCAGTGTAAGGAGGTTGCAAAACTGTAAGACTCTAGTAAACTGGCCCTCTAATTTACATAAGCATCATAAGAGCATTTTATGTGGACATTGTTATAAAGAGCTTTTGTTCTCAGAAGATTTGTTCACAGAAGTATTGAAATATAATATAATCATCACCACTGCCTTTATCCCTCATGAGTTTACCCAGATTGGCCAATTGTCTGCTATGTCTTTTCCTCCATTATCCAAGTTCTAGGCATCCAAAGACTAAATAAAGAATTGAATACTGTATGGTCCACATTATATTTCACTTATTATTATTCACAAGAAATCAGGTCAGCCCTTGTGATTTATGGGTTTATCATTAGTGGATCCGCCTATTCTCGGATTTGTCATCAATGATTACATGGAAGTTATTTAACAAGTTTTGTGAAAAACCACAGATGACACTATAGCCCTGCTACTTACCGGTAAATGGACTACAAATCGCAGCAACAACAAGAGTACTATGTCACTGGGCAGCATCAGCAGTTACCGTGAGGGCTGCTGGGTGAAAGAGGAGAGCGCTAGTTTTAAAAGTGGGCCATTAGAAGCCAGCAGGATTGCAATCAGTGGTGTCTTTTGTTTTCAACACTTCTCTACATGACTGGAATACAATAAACACCCATCAGATTACAGTTTTCTCTGGACTTGTCCTGTGCCCATTTGTTTGAGTGATTTCGTCTTGGAGTCCTCCCAACTTCTACAAATCCTCACATACATCGGCATCACAGTAGGACAAAACTTTTATATAACTCTCCTGAGGCTCTTCACAGGGGATTTCATTTTATAATTATACCATTATCATCTGCATTGGTAAAACTGGACTGTGTCAGGGGCGTTTATCATTTGTTTTTTTGTGCTTAGTATTTTGTTGGATTACTTTTGTACCTGCAATATTAATAATTTTTGTTGTTTATTACCATAAATATACCGACGACTTTATTGCAACACTTCAGTTAAATTTTGTACAAAGGTACGGTTCACAAAGGAACTTCTGAACTACACACTTTGGAGGACACCACACATCTCTGCTGCCAGCCCCACACACATGATTTGCTTGCACAGTGATCATTCGGTCTTGCATCCAACAGATGGTGCATTGACAGACATTAACACTGCTTTTATGAGTCCCATACCAAATGGCATATAACACTGACATATGCATTGCATTTGCCATTCCTACAGATGGCGCATAGCAAATATTTGTAGTAATGCATTTTATTATTACAAATGCTTGTAACGTGCCAGCTGTTGGAATGACAAATGCAATGCATCATTACAACATGAATTAAAAAATACTGAGATATACATTGATTACTTAGTACTTGTAGCACAGCTAGCAATCCTCAAAAAACTAATTTTGGCAGAAAGAGATTTTTAATAACCTACCAGGTTTTCAAAATTCATTTTCAGGGGCCTCCGAGGTCCAAGAGGTGGGTCCATGAGCCCTGTAATTTTCTGAATGGAGATCATGCAAACTCCATATAGACAATGACTGGATGTGCAATTCTGACCCAGAATGATGGATCAGCTCTACCAACCTCACCAACATGCTGCCACTTTTAGTTCTGTGGCTTATGCATTTTAATAAACAAGAAAAATATGTGTGCTGCATTTATCGGCTTACTTGATCAATACAATAATTTATGCCAGAGTTTACTAAGCTCCCACGTTTCAGAAAAAAGAGGAGGAAAGATGAACCAGCATGCAGACTGATAGATATTAATCGTCTCCAGTTTATCCTCAGTTTCAAGTAAAGCACTTGGATGATATACGCTATATTTAATTACTTCATCAAACACGACCTAAATCTTGCCAGACTGGCAGATATCACTATCTACATGCAAGAAACACAGAAGCAGTCAACTTGAGCGCACTTCAGAAACGGCGGCCTGCAAACTCCTCTCCTTGTGGGGCGAGGCAGCAGACATGCCGTCTTTCTAAGGCACATCAAAGAACGTGAGGAAGACAGCTGGAAGAGCTCCCCCTGAATCCTGCTAATGACGCCTCTACCTTCTGATTGCCCCATCCTCCAAGTAAAACAAAGCTTTTCTTTCTCTCGAAACATCATTTTGTAATTCTGCCGGGAAACATAAAAGGTTCGTTTGGAACCCAAATCCTTCTGGAGTGGTTTATCCTGCCCACACAGCAGATATGGTTAAAGTGGGGAAGCAAAACCAATTACTTCACAGCAGAATGCTTCTTTGATGTCTAATTAACCCTTTGGGACTTTAGGTTTTCACTGAGTATCACAAAAGAAAAGGAGGAGTATATATGAAATATATAAACTATGCTCAGTATAAGAATCCCAAGCACACAGACAAATGAAGTCGGATATTATTACTGCTGGCAGCTGTAACATTCCAATGTGCAATCCATAGTCATCTCCACACTGTAAATAAAGACCATCATGTTTAAATTTGGGCAAATCTACAAAAAATGAAAAATGGTGGATAACAATAAAGAGAGGACAGCTTTACAATTTAAAAGGAAGACTCAGATGCCACAAGTCATTTTTACACATGCATTACATATGACATAATGTGACTCTCAACATGAAATAGAATTAGAGACACATGCTGGAATAAAATCCATTCATCCATTTATCATCAAAACCCTTTCAAACCAGGTCAGAGCCTTGAGGGATGCACACGGTAAAAAAAGAGAGCAAAGAAGGAGCCCATCTGGAGAGGATCACCAAGAAACCTAACATGCACATATCTGAGATGTGAAGAATCAAGATGAAGGAGCTAGAGGAAACCCCAGGCAGTCAATGGGAGAACATGCAAATTCCCTTGGGCAGTGCCCGGGCCAGGATTTTACCCTAGGACACTGGAGCAATGAGACAGCAATGCTAATGGCTGCACAATTCAATCCAACATCATTTATTTGTGGTACCAGATATCCTGTTTAGCAGTGGATGTCTTGAACAGATCACACAGTAAAAAGTTTTGTAAAATCTCCAATTGAAAAACATTGGTGAATTTATGAACTTGTCCATCTTAAAATGGAAAAATGTATGTGGATTCAACTATGAATTAATTAACTGTGTCACACACAAGAACTTTGGAGACAACTTCAGGGCTCATCTAAAGGTAAGTATATTCCCAACCAGTGGCTGGCGCTGTTGCCTAATGCCTTCTCTCTTCCTCCCTCTGCAGAAGCAGTGAAAAATGGCTCCATCGTCATCTTGGAGTCAGTCAAGGAAAGACTTGCATCTAGAAAGACATTTTTCTTGTTTTCTTGTATATATTTTGGACAGCCAAATATATGGGGATCACTACAGTGTCCCGGCTCTTTATCTTACAACTGTTACAATTTTACTGTGAGAGCAGTTGCTTAAACTTGTATATTTTCCTGTTTTGTTTCCTGCTTTACTCATCTGACGGCTGCTCTGATACCCACTGTGAGTGAGAAGCCAGGGAGAACGCAAGCGGCAAAAGCTCATGCAGCACCTTTCTCCAGCTGCTTTAGATAAATTAACTGCATAAGTACCAAAAAAAAAAGTAATCAATGTAAGGGGAAAGCTGGCACGGGGCACAGTGCCACTGGTTTGCAGTTTGGAAGCTCTGCCCTGTTGGGGCCCGTGGTCAGGAGGAAGAACTTAGCCAGAGGAGGAATGGAGGTGGAAGAAGAAAGATGGAGACAAGATAAAGAAAAGTGTGTTTATTGTGCTTATACTGTGCTTGGTGCTGTTGGAAAAAGGGTGAAAAATGTTTTAAGTACTATGAGTAAAGAGAAAAGCACTATATAAATGTAAAGAATTATTATTATTATTAATATTATTAAAGATAAAGGCCTATAATGACCTGATGTAAAATACTGATTATTCACTTGCTGATTCCTAAAACAAAGACCTTCCACATGTATACCGCTTGCTAAAATTTGTGTTCAATAAGACTCTTATTGAACAAACCCCTGCTCTCTAATTGTAAAAAATGAACAATGTACTGTAGCAGGGTGAGTGATGAGGCACGACAAGTCCAAAAACAGTTGAGGAGCCAACAAAACAAAGACATATTCAATGGTGCTTCAATGAACTGTTTGCTTGACGGCCTCAAAGCCGCTCTGGTGGAGTTCCTAAAGATCTTTCATCTGGAGTGGCCCCTGATAGTCAAACTGTCAGGTGCAAACGAGACAGCACTTCCTGGGAACATCTCCCTTTTATACAGGACACCCCTAAAGGGGCAAGGCTTCTCTCCCTATATTGCCCTCATGGGGTTGTTTATCGATGCTGTGAGGGGGAAAAAGCAGACAAGACGGTTAGCAGTTGTGCCCCCTGTCATCCTGGGGTGGTAACACATACCTTAGGTTAGCCCAGAAAGCAATTCACTGGCGTGAAAGTGTGACAATATTAAAAAACTGTAGTGGAGCCACGTAATTGTAAAGTGCCCTGTAATGGTGTTCACTATCAAAAGGTGTCATATGACACAGAGGATGTTTATGTAAAGTATTGAAGACACACATGAAAATCAAAGTAATAATAATAATTCTTTGTATTTATATAGCGCTTTTCTCACTACTCAAAGCGCTCAGCAATTGCAGGTTAAGGGCCTTTGCTCAAGGTCCCAACAGAGCAGAGTCCCTATTGGCATTTATGGAATTCGAACTGGCAACCTTCCGATTGCCAGTGCAGATCCCTAGCCTCAGAGCCACCACTCCGCCATTTAGTAGTAGTACATATAAAGCAAACAGATTGCAAATACAGTTTTCAATCAGAAGCACAATAACAGGGCACAGTTTCAAACTAGTACCACCAGGAGGCATCAATACCAACCCTTGGAGATTTCCCTGGAAGTATTGTGCAGCTGTCACAATTTGACTTTTGTTCTTTATTTTTAATATGTTTTTCTTGACCTGAAAAAATAACTGAAATTTAAGCTCTGTTTCGATTGATTCTTTTATACTAGGGGCTCAGGTAGTGTGATAATTAACAGAGAACCTCTGTCATTTTTAAGCCCTATTCATATAGGAATAGTTTTACACCTGGAACTGTGACATAACGTCAGTGCCTGAAGTGGACTGCTACCCTGTACCGGAATGTCCTGGTTATTAAGGTACGAGTAATTTTAGTAAATTTTTGCACACCTACAGTGCATCCGGAAAGTATTCACAGCGCATCACTTTTTCCACATTCTGTTATGATACAGCCTTATTCCAAAATGGATTAAATTCATTTTTTCCCTCAGAATTCTACACACAACACCCCATAATGACAACGTGAAAAAAGTTTACTTGAGGTTTTTGCAAATTTATTAAAAATAAAAAAACTGAGAAATCCCATGTACATAAGTATTCACAGCCTTTGCTCAGTACTTTCTCAATGCACCTTTGGCAGCAATTACAGCCTCAAGTCTTTTTGAATATGATGCCACAAGCTTGGCACACCTATCCTTGGCCAGTTTCACCCATTCCTCTTTGCAGCACCTCTCAAGCTCCATCAGGTTGGATGGGAAGCGTCGGTGCACAGCCATTTTAAGATCTCTCCAGAGATGTTCAATCGGATTCAAGTCTGGGCTCTGGCTGGGCCACTCAAGCACATTCACAGAGTTGTCCTGAAGCCACTCCTTTGATATCTTGGCTGTGTGCTTAAGGTCGTTGTCCTGCTGAAAGATGAACCGTCGCCCCAGTCTGAGGTCAAGAGCGCTCTGGAGCAGGTTTTCATCCAGGATGTCTCTGTACATTGCTGCAGTCATCTTTCCCTTTATCCTGACTAGTCTCCCAGTCCCTGCCGCTGAAAAACATCCCCACAGCATGATGCTGCCACCACCATGCTTCACTGTAGAGATAGTATTGGCCTGGTGATGAGCGGTGCTTGGTTTCCTCCAAACGTGACACCTGGCATTCACACCAAAGAGTTCAATCTTTGTCTCATCAGACCAGAGAATTTTCTTTCTCATGGTCTGAGAGTCCTTCAGGTGCCTTTTGGCAAATTCCAGGTGGGCTGCCATGTGCCTTTTACTAAGGAGTGGCTTCCGTCTGGCCACTCTACCATACAGGCCTGATTGGTGGATTGCTGCAGAGATGGTTGTCCTTCTGGAAGGTTCTCCTCTCTCCACAGAGGACCTCTGGAGCTCTGACAGAGTGACCATCGGGTTCTTGGTCACCTCCCTGACTAAGGCCCTTCTCCCCCGATCGCTCAGTTTAGATGGCCGGCCAGCTCTAGGAAGAGTCCTGGTGGTTTCGAACTTCTTACACTTACGGATGATGGAGGTCACTGTGCTCATTGGGACCTTCAGAGCAGCAGGAATTTTTCTGTTAACCTTCCCCACATTTGTGCCTCGAGACAATCCTGTCTCAGAGATCTACAGACAATTCCTTTGACTTCATGCTTGGTTTGTGCTCTGACATGAACTGTCAACTGTGGGACATTATATAGACAGGTGTGTGCCTTTCCAAATCATGTCCAATCAACTGAATTTACCACAGGTGGACTCCAATTAAGTAGGAGAAACATCTCAAGGATGATCAGGGGAAACAGGAGGCACCTGAGCTCAATTTTGAGCTTCATGGCAAAGGCTGTGAATACTTATGTACATGTGCTTTCTCAATTTTTTATTTTTAATAAACTTGCAAAAATCTCAAGTAAACTTTTTTCACGTTGTCATTATGGGGTGTTGTGTGTAGAATTCTGAGGAAAAAAAAGAAATTAATCAATTTTGGATTTAGGCTGTAACATAACAAAATGTGGAAAAAGTGATGCGCTGTGAATACTTTCTGGACGCACTGTATGTGTGCCATGTGTTTGCACCACATTAGCAATCCTTACTTGTAACAATATGTTCATTCACATCTCTATCCACACACCGTTATTCCGCACTCACAACAAAAGGAGTATCTGCAATTTTTTTTCCCCCACTTTAAGCACTGGGTAAACCTCACCTCAAAACAGTAGTGGCCACAACCCGAAACACGATACAAAGTGACACAGAGATAAAATCACAAATAATGTATTTATATATAAAAATATGCAATAAAAAGTAAAAAATAAATTATACACAACTCTTAAATCAGGGGTTCCCAACTGAGCAAGATGGCATTTCAGGCGACAGAGGAAGTCTGCATCACAGTTCACCAAATCTGAGTGAGGTGCGTAGTCCAACGTTATTGTGGTGCAATCAGTGTTTTGCAGTGTCTTATCATTTGTAGGTCATTTTTCAGTTAGTGCTCCTGCTCTGTGACATGAAAACGATCAAGTATTGCAAACCCAATTGTCACCTGTGAATTAGCCACAGAAATGCGCATTCTCACAGGTTCGTTAATGCAGGTGGAGCATTCATAAAGACAAAACTTTTTTAAGAGAATAAAATTTGGACTTTGCAATGATCTGAAAAGAAAGGTGAGGTCTAGTATTAATTTCTGTGCAAGCTCTGATCGTGAAACATCACTGATTTATAAGGCTTGATTGCCATTTTTGCTGGAATGGGGACAATGGTGACTGAATTATGCAACACCTGTTGCTTACACTCAGCCCATCTCTCCTGATGGTGGTCCTGGCAGTAGCACGGCAGTATTAACTGTGTTGCGCGTCTGTTTTTGAACTGCAGTGTAGGTGTTATTAGGGGGACAAAGCTCATCAACTATGTTTCATTGATTAGCAGTGCACCGGCACCTATTGGTTCACGGGTGTCTATCTTATGATTGTTAATCATGTGTCATTTCTTCGCAGCACTTGATGAGTCCTGGGATACCCCAAGCCCAGAATCATCAATCAACTGTCTAAGCTTCACAGAGGGCCACATTTATAAGATTATTTAGATTGATAAAGGTAAATTGCTCAGTTTATATTTAAATTGCTTGCCCCAAGTTAAAAGCTTATTTTTTAAGTTTAATTTGTGGTTAAAAATTTGTGAAAAGTCAAGCAAAATGACACCTTTTATTGGCTAACTAAAAAGATTACAATATGCAAGCTTTCGAGGCAACTCAGGCCCCTTCTTCAAAGCTTGCATATTGTAATCTTTTTAGTTAGCCAATAAAAGGTGTCATTTTGCTTGACTTTTCACTACATTCATAATGGCTAACATGGTACAACACCCTAATACAACTGGTCAAAAATTAGATATTTGACTTTTTCATCTTCAAATGTGATGTTACTTTTGTAAGAGGTGTGAACATAAATCAAATATTTTCTAGGGATGTGGGGAATAGAAAATGTTGGGGTCCACTGTTTTAAATCAAGGCAGACTCAGTAAACATGACTTAAGAAAACTGAATTGAATTGGAGTGGTACTCAACAGTCAGGATGTCACTGAAGATTAGGTTTAACACTTGAAATTACTGCTGTTCATATTTTTTGCATTTTTTACTGTCAAATTTTCATTTAGAAACTTTCTCATTTCCTTTATTTCATTTTGTTTTGTTTTATTTTTTTGTTTCCAGTTCCACAGGATTTCATTACAGATTGTTCAGATTCATATTTTTCAGATTTACTGGGGATATTTTCATTCTTATAAATGATTCCATCTACTTTTCATGTTTTCATGTTGTTCACAGCAACGGCATCTGTTGCTAGCCATGCGAGCCAACAGCAGCAGGAGATGTGACCAGCAATCAGTGCGCTGCCACTAAAAATAATGGTGTCCTGCCCGGGTTTGCATCCAAATGTTGGATCAGTCACAAAAAAGGAACATAATAGCAAAGTAAAATAACACTAAGAGACAAAGTAAAAGTTGTATTTAGGTAGTAATTTAGCTGGAAACTGACTGTGATTTTTGGAACAACTTTCTGGTTTTAATAGTGCTAAAAATAAAAAAGGAAGGTTTCATATAATAATGACTGTTCTGGCTTTAACTATGGCACACAGTTTCAAAAGGTTTAATGTGTTTCTGGCCTCTGTCTGTTTGAAGGCTGTTCTTTGGGAGATGCTGTTGACACAAAAGCTTTCTGTAGCTGTGTTAACATTAAATGACATTGACAACAATTTGTGGCAAATAACCGTCTCCCCAGAAAAATATGACCCTCTATTTGAAAACACTCACAATTTTATATTTTTGCCATCTTAAGTGGGTATTTGTCTGTAGGTTACATGAAAAATGTGGATGCATCATTATTATGCCAGCATTTCTATCAATAGATCTACAGTCCAGTTCAGGGAAGGTGAGGGTATGGTCAAATTTCATTTTTTACTTTTTATGATAAGTTAATACCTGAGGATATTTACAGTTATCTACACATGTTGCAACATTCTATGTAAATTCAGAAGTAGGAATCATGTTTCACCAATTAATGTATTCACCTAATTTCATCTGGACAGGATACTGACATCCAAGATAAGCACTTATTGGGTATTATGCAGATTAAGTACAAAGAACGGAATAAAGCCTGCCCCTTGGCTTATCATAATGTTAAATAATCCCCCATTGTTTCTTGGTACATTCTTTTCATATAATCTCTAAACTACAGAGCAATACACATTAAAGGATTATGACTTTTTTCCACTGCTGACAAGATTCCCAAAAGCACAGAATATACACCATACAGACCACAGTATAAAGAATAAAAGATAACATACTAATAGTATCTATCTATCTATCTATCTATCTATCTATCTATCTATCTATCTATCTATCTATCTATCTATCTATCTATCTATCTATCTATCTATCTATCTATCTATCTATCTATCTACCTCTTATATTGTGTCTTTCTATTATAGATGCTATAATGGACGGACAGACATCTCGCCTGGGATGAAGGACAACTAACTTACCCGGCTGGGAGACCATAACAGATGGGCTGCATTAATGGAGGTGCATCCTGGATGGAATCACCTATTCAAGTTCAGGCAGTCATATAATGGATAGGAGACTAGTTGTTAGCAACAGTTTATCCCCAGGGCAAAAGGTGGTATTGTTACTCTGGTATAGTCTGAATACTTACATGAATGAGAGATTTCAGGTTTTAATTTTCAATAAATTTGCAAACCCTTCTGAAAACATGTTTCACTTTGTCATGGGTTATTAAGTGTAGATTGATGGGCAGAAATGGCAGAAGAACCCATTTAAAATTAAATCCACAACACAATAAAGAGTGCAGGAGGTGAAAGGGTCTGAATACTTTCTGAATCCACTGTACATCTGTATGCAAACTGGGGGTCTAAGTTATTCAATGACTGGATATTTACTATAGCATGTCTCAAAGTAAACACCATTAAAAAACAAAACAAAAAAAAGTTATATAAATAGAAAAACTAAGTGAGCAGTGAATCTGAAATAAGTGTCTTCATGTACAGTAACAGTTATAAGAGCGAGGAAAAAGTGGGTCAAAGCTAAGGGTTCAAAACATCTTTTTGTATGCGCCAGCTTCATGAAACAAGCCCTCACTTTATATAAGAGGGAAACATACCCTCATATCATAATGTAACCTTTAATTAATTTTTTTAATTTTATTTGAAGGCAATGACATTATATACGATCAAGTCTAACTTATACAACATTTTTAAAGCGAAAATGGCAAAGCTAATATGCCAATTACAAATGGGGTATGGCTTATACTTTGCACATACACTGAATAAAATCAAATGCCAGATAAATTCTCTCTACACACTGCACCAGTGGTGAAACAGGAAAGTCTTTATGGCAAAAAGTCTCCAGCCAACTTCTGACGGAACATAAAAATGCAGTGCCCCTCCACTCCCTACGGGGATTTTCTGAAACCAATACTGCTGTACAGAATTACAGAAGAGACCAAGCCTAGCCCAGCAGCGCTGGGGCCAAAGACGGGGTGTTACAGCTATTGCTTGTCAAACTTAGTACCTCTCACACTGGGATATTTTAGAGACTCAGATCAACTTGTGTGACTGCATTTTTAACAGGAAACAGGAGTATTTGTGTGTGTGTGCAAACAGATAAGAAATAAAAGAAATATCACACCTGAAAAATGGTGAGAGTATCCACAGGAAACACACAGTAATATGATGTGAGGCTATTCAGAAGGAGCGATTCCCAATATCCAAACTAAGAGGGGTGCTACTAAGGAGTGTTAGCCAAAATCAAACAGCCTCATGCCCAGAGGTACATGGCTGTGCAGAGGTCCTGGCATATATAGAAATATTCTGTTCAACAGGATGCTGAATGGATGTGGAATAACTGGTGGAATTATTGATGTTTACCATACTAAAAGGTGGCTAATGTTAGGAATTGTAAATAGCATTAATGGCTGTGCGTCTCAGGAACAGCCCTGGATGCACATTGGCCCTAAGAACCATAAGAACGTAAGAAATTTGTAGGAGACCATTAACTCCATCAAACTCATTTGTTTAGCTGATAGCTAAGCTGTCAAAAATATCTTGTCCAGATTCTTCTTAAAGGTTGTCTAAGTCTGTGCTTCAACTCCATGTCTCAGTAATTTTTTTTTACACAGTCCCACAACTCTTTGTGTAAAGAAAGTGCTTCCTGGCTCCAGTTTTAAACACATTTCTTCTTACTTTCCACTGATGTCCTTGAGAATGTGATTCACCGTTAAACTGAAAGAATTCTGCTATATCTGCTTTATCAACATATTTGAGAATTTTGAATAGCTCCCTGGATTAGGTCCCCATGCAGTCTCCTCTGCTCAAGACTTAACAGATTTAATTCTCCGAGTCTGTCATAGTACAACTTGATCAGAATTCCTGGCATACACTTGGCTGCTCTCCTCTGTACAGTTTCAAGTGCTGCTATGTCTTTCTTATACTGTGGTGACCAGAACTGCACACAGTACTCCAGATGCGGCCTCATTAGTGCATTATATAGTTTGCGCATAATGTCCCTTGACTTAAATTCAACAGTTTTTATGGTATAACCTAACATTTATTTACCTCTTTAATTGCTTCTGTGCATTGCATAGTTCATGAAAATGTTGCATAACATAAACCCCTAAATCCTTTTCAGAGGTAGCTTCCTATATGACAGTGTCTCCCATCTTCTATATTTAATTGGTGTTCCTTTTGCCCATTTGTAGCACTTTTCTACATTAAACTGCGTTTTCTAGGTGTTCACCCAGATCTGAACACTGTCCAGGTCTTTTTGAATTTCTTTTGCTGCCTCCTCTGTGTCTGCTATCCCTCCAATTTTGGTGTCATTTGCGAATTTCACAAGTTTACTAACTCCACCAGAATCAATGTCATTGATATAAATCAGAAAATGTACTGGTCCAAGGACAGACCCCTGAGGGACTCCACAGATGACCTCACTATATGTGGAGCATTCTCCTCTTATATTTACTCTTTATTGTCCTGCCTGCTAATCCAGCCTCGCCTCACTTTGCACCACATCATGCTTTATAGTTGCCTCCCTTTTACACTGAGCTATACACCACATCGAAGCAATAATCTCAGCCAAGAATTCGCAATCAGTTCAAAGGTAGGAATGTCCCCTGTGAACTCCCAAATATGTCTCACTCTTCTTTACCTCTCACATATTTTCCATAAAGGTTACATTTCTTGTTGTGCGGTGAAAATGCAACACTCAAACGTGATCATGAATCACAAGTGGCCAAGAGCCTACATTGTATGTTCATACAGTTGGAGAAGACCTTATGTCAAGTCAGTCCTAGTCCACAGGCAGCAACAAAGGAACATTTTGGTGATAATCATATTGAATCCATCCAGAGCCTTCCATTGATACCTGTGTGTGTCTCTCTCTCCTCCATTGTCCACAACTGACCTTTTACTGAGGACATTCAGGGCCAGGCAGAGTGAAGTGTAGAGATCCCCACTTAGATTAAAGCACCTGTAAGTATACTTTCGTTATAGCCATTAATAAGGTGAGGCTAGGTGAACAAGCCAATGCTACTAAGACAGCTGGGCAGCATAATGTATATGTATGTTACTTTGGGGAAAAATGCTACCTAAGGAAATTTGAAACAAAAATCAAAAGAATAAGAGTTAACCTGGGCGGCACGGTGGCGCAGTGGGTAGCGCTGCTGCCTCGCAGTTGGGAGATCTGGGGACCTGGGTTCGATTCCCGGGTCCTCCCTGCGTGGGGTTTGCATGTTCTCCCCGTGTCTGCGTGGGTTTCCTCCGGGGGCTCCGGTTTCCTCCCACAGTCCAAAGACATGCAGGTTAGGTGGATTGGCGATTCTACATTGGCCCTAGTGTGTGCTTGGTGTGTGGGTGTGTTTGTGTGTGTCCTGCGGTGGGTTGGCACCCTGCCCGGGATTGGTTCCTGCCTTGTGCCCTGTGTTGGCTGGGATTGGCTCCAGCAGACCCCCGTGACCCTGTGTTCGGATTCAGCGGGTTGGAAAATGGATGGATGGATGGATAAGAGTTAACCTAGAGGTGATACAGGCCAGAACCCCACATGGCAGTTTTTGAAATTCAATTGATAAGTAGAGGGTTGTCCTCTTTCTTTTCTTAGCATGTGCTCTTATCAAGAGTCGCTCCCTGACCCCTGAAAGATGCGTGTTCAATCCTGCACAATTTAGTCACAAATGCTTGTCAAACACAGGACACAAGGAGCTCCTGTTAATTAGGTAAACTGGAAAGCACCCACGGAAAGGAAACATCAAACATTTTTATAAAGGCAAGCAGAGTCTTGGCAGAGAAGAAGTTGGAATTAGATGAAAAAAAAAATATAGAAGGAATCCCAGCTGCTTGACAAGAAGGATTTGCTTCAGTTATAAGTTAGAAGCACTTAAAAGGGAAAATCTTTAATGTAAAGGTCAGGCATAAGTGTGTTCATGACGCAACAGAGATTGACGCTTAATTGTCTGTGCACCCCACCACTCTACACACCATTCCATGCCTGCAGAAGGAAGGATGGAAACACTTCATTGTGACGTAAAAACTCAAGTGCTCACACTGAGTTTAGGAGAATGCCTGAGAGACAATGGTGGCCAGAAGGGGTGGACAAATACAGACTTTTCACTACCAGTAGAACATCTTCATGCAGGGTACCCAAAACAATCACTCTGGGATTAACACGAACTTCCATCATTATAGACAGCAATATGCAAAGCATACCAGCTATCTGTCCTGAGCTTCCCAATTTCTAGAATTCCACCTGGTGGTTTTACTTAATTTGGTTTAATTTCTACACTCGCGTTGGGCAACCCCAAATTCCGGATTTTCTTATTTCATGTTTAGGTTTTGTTTCATTAAATGGCTGCATGGTACTGCAGTGATCAGCACTGTGACTTCATATTTCTAGAGGCCTGGATTCAAAGCGAATCATATGTGCACAATCTCCCTATGATAATAATAAAACTATTTATTAAGTTTTCCAACTTGCCATTACAGCTCAAACACGTGCAGATCATATGGATTTAAAATTCTAAAGTGGACCTTTGCAAGTCAGCGTGGGTTAGCAATTGAGTGTTCCCTATAAAATACCAAGCACATTTTATGGGAAAGGCATTGCTGGGATTGGCCCTTCAGTACCCCAAAAACTGTACTAAACAGGATTAGTAAATGGTTGAATGAATGAATATTCTGTGTTAAACTGTAATTATTTTAGATGTTTTTGCCAACTAAAATCAAACTAAACACTTAACACAACACCTTATCAAAACACAGCATTTCAATTGTGGAGGCACAGTGTTGGCAGCATCAGGCTGTGGAGGTGTTTCTCTGCAGCAGGACCTAGAAGTCTTGTGAGGATAAAATGAACAAAGAAAATCTGAAGGAAAACCTGAGGCAGTGTGCAAGAAACCTGTGCCTTGAGAGAAGATTTGTGTCCCATCAAGACAACGAGCAAAAAGCATAAAGCCTAAGCTACAGAGCAATGGCTTCAAAACAACGTGAGTGCCCTAGAGTGGCCGAATCACAGTCCAGTCCTGAAAGGGTAGTCAGTAAAAAAATGTTATGAGCAATGACCAGGAGAAAAGGACATAGTCAATAGCAAGTAGAGGTCGATACCGGAAGTCAGAAAGAAAGTCTAAAAAGTCAAATTGCTAACCAAAAACCAAATTCAAAAGTACAAAGCTGGTTTATGTTGCTGGGAATCCCAAAACCACTATTAAAATCAGTCTCACAAAAGCCAGAAATGCATGCAGTGGCCTTTATACAGTCATATTAATGACATCTCCCACTGTGCATTCCCGGTGCTTCATGGGAAAACTCTCCTTGTTTTGCAGGTCACAGTCCTGAGTAAGATGGACTGGGTGAGCATTTACTAGACTGGCCAGTGAAGCCTCTGGCCAATTTTGTGGCCATATTTTGGAGGCTTCGTCCTCATGTCATGTTTGAGCCTGCAATACACAGCATTGTCAAGCAGAAGATGAAATGCATTGTCTACAGTTTTTGTGTTCTAGCTATTTCTTGTTCTTTTTCACTCCAATTTAGTCTCATTAAATATTTAGGAAGACCTTGCTGTTTTGTCAGAAATATCCCATACGCAGGGCTAATTTAATGAAGATACAATAAAAACACTTAAAAGCTGTACTAGCTTTGTGAATTGCATGAGGATGAAATTAATCCTCACTGCTGCAGAAGGGCAATTATGGCAACAGCAATGACACACAATGGAAAGATGTGACACCATAGCTCAGGAGATAATTGGTAATATTATGTTGGCAAAGATTGTGAACACTGAATATGTTTATTAAATATTTCATGCAATATTAGCTAAAATGCTAATTGCTATTGTTCATTGTCTGTTGGTGATCAGCAGTGATGGCTGGTGCCTTTGAAGACAGAGGAGGAAGAAAAAAAAAACATCTGCACGATATGATAGAGCTGACAGGAGGAAAAACACAATGCTCAGCTCCTATTTAGAGATAACACAATCAAGTAGCAACACCATAAATCCAAAAAAGCAGCAACTGAAGACTAAATTATACATTTTTATGCTTTAAGAGGAATGATTCAAAAAGATAAACAGAAAATAGTTTACATTACATTTACATATGGGTTAAAATTGATTTAAAATATCCAGAAAACACGAGTCGGCCAACATACATGACACTGGGCACCTCTTGGGTTTCCCGAGGCCATCTTCAAAACTGCATACCACTTATCTCCAACAGTCCTGCACCCTTCACCCCCAAGATCGCTCTTGGATGAGATTGAACAAAGAGCATAATAAACACTATGTGGCAAAGAAAACATCATAAAGCTGACTGAACTTCATTTATATACAGTTGTGTGAAAAACTATTTGCCCCCTTCCTGATTTCTCATTCTTTTGCATGTTTGTCACACAAAATGTTTCTGATCATCAAACACATTTAACCATTAGTCAAATATAACACAAGTAAACACAAAATGCAGTTTTTAAATGATGGTTTTTATTATTTAGGGAGAAAAAAAATCCAAACCTACATGGCCCTGTGTGAAAAAGTAATTGCCCCCTTGTTAAAAAATAACCTAACTGTGGTGTATCACACCTGAGTTCAATTTCCGTAGCCACCCCTGCCACACCTGTTTCAATCAAGAAATCACTTAAATAGGAGCTGCCTGACACAGAGAAGTAGACCAAAAGCACCTCAAAAGCTAGACATCATGCCAAGATCCAAAGAAATTCAGGAACAAATGAGAACAGAAGTAATTGAGATCTATCAGTCTGGTAAAGGTTATAAAGCCATTTCTAAAGCTTTGGGACTCCAGCGAACCACAGTGAGAGCCATTATCCACAAATGGCAAAAACATGGAACAGTGGTGAACCTTCCCAGGAGTGGCCGGCCGACCAAAATTACCCCAAGAGCGCAGAGACGACTCATCCGACAGGTCACAAAAGACCCCAGGACAACGTCTAAAGAACTGCAGGCCTCACTTGCCTCAATTAAGGTCAGTGTTCATGACTCCACCATAAGAAAGAGACTGGGCAAAAACGGCCTGCATGGCAGATATCCAAGACGCAAACCACTGTTAAGCAAAAAGAACATTAGGGCTCGTCTCAATTTTGCTAAGAAACATCTCAATGATTGCCAAGACTTTTGGGAAAATACCTTGTGGACTGATGAGACAAAAGTTGAACTTTTTGGAAGGCAAATGTCCCGTTACATCTGGCGTAAAAGGAACACAGCATTTCAGAAAAAGAACATCATACCAACAGTAAAATATGGTGGTGGTAGTGTGATGGTCTGGGGTTGTTTTGCTGCTTCAGGACCTGGAAGGCTTGCTGTGATAGATGGAACCATGAATTCTACTGTCTACCAAAAAATCCTGAAGGAGAATGTCCGGCCATCTGTTCGTCAACTCAAGCTGAAGCGATCTTGGGTGCTGCAACAGGACAATGACCCAAAACACACCAGCAAATCCACCTCTGAATGGCTGAAGAAAAACAAAATGAAGACTTTGGAGTGGCCTAGTCAAAGTCCTGACCTGAATCCAATTGAGATGCTATGGCATGACCTTAAAAAGGCGGTTCATGCTAGAAAACCCTCAAATAAAGCTGAATTACAACAATTTTGCAAAGATGAGTGGGCCAAAATTCCTCCAGAGCGCTGTAAAAGACTCATTGCAAGTTATCGCAAACGCTTGATTGCAGTTATTGCTGCTAAGGGTGGCCCAACCAGTTATTAGGTTCAGGGGGCAATTACTTTTTCACACGGGGCCATGTAGGTTTGTATTTTTTTTTCTCCCTAAATAATAAAAACCACCATTTACAAACTGCATTTTGTGTTTACTTGTGTTATATTTGACTAATGGTTAAATGTGTTTGATGATCAGAAACATTTTGTGTGACAAACATGCAAAAGAATAAGAAATCAGGAAGGGGGCAAATAGTTTTTCACACCACTGTAGCGCATTTAACTGGACAGCACAGCACAACTATGCTATAAAGTCATTCTATATAATATAATGTTCTTCTTCTCCATGGCAAGCAATTTAAATTCAGGCTCTGGATGCTCTGGACATCTCCAGTGGGGGCTTCCTTGGAGTACCTTTAACAATGAGCTCACTGCTCCACAGTGCAATAAGAAGCACATCTGGGGATCTTTGCTGCTTGATGCCATTAGGCAGTCCAATGCTTCATCGTGACATCCCATCTTTCACTCTAGCCAGAAGCCATTGGAAGTGTCTGTGCTACAGTTATTTTGCATTATATTTATTGTATTGTTGTTCTTATTCTACAATCTTTGAGTCTTTTTTGTGCATTGCATGTTTGTACTGCAGTATGCATTTGCCCTTCTAAATTACTAAAGTATACCTAATCTAATCCTTCTCTTGTTCACAGTTATCTGAAGGTAGTGATGCCATTTGTGGCCAGTAGGGAGTGTAACTTGTACAAATATGGGTGAGGCATGACACTAATGTTATTAAGCCTAACATTCTGGAAGTCTTCATTTTAAAATCTTAGTCTTCTTGGAATTTCCAAATCCTAGATCAACTACTCTTCTAGCTTTACTATCCACAACTGTCTTCATGCTGTTCCGTATTATTTATGATCTTTTCTAGGGGTACCAGCAAATGGGTCCAGGCCAATTTAGAATATCTTTGTAAAATAAGCAATACTTGACATCTTTTCATGACATGTCAAAGCATGCAGGTGGTATACACAGGACAATTGCTTTTAATTTAATCGCTTTCAGGAGGTATGCCGCAATTTTTTAATGAGCTGTATGGGAACCAAGAAATATGTCCACATCTGTCTATTGTCACGCACGCGCGATTAGGGAGCTGCGGAACGATCCAAAAGGTAACACGACATCGTATGCCAGACGGGAATGGCGGGGTACTAACCTCTCTCTCTCTCTACAGGAAGAAAGACGCACTGCCGCCATGAGTCCTCCCAATCACGGAGAAAACAACACGCCACTTCCGCCTTCCCTCTGTCTCACCCCGATGACGTCAACAGTCCCACTATCCACCTCGGTTTTCCCATCAGCCCATGCTTCCATTTCCGGTCCCTCTGCTTAAATGTTCCCCCATCCGTCATGCCGGCGGAGGGTGTTATGACATTGTTTGTATTTGTATGACAGCAATTAGTGACTCTCTACAGCAGGGGTACTCAAAGTTTTTGAATGCTGGTCCACATTCAGTTCGCCACCAACCATCGGGGTCCACTATAGCCAAGTTTACCGTGTAGGTCTGTAGGACTGCAGGTGTAGGTCTGTAGGAGGCTAGTAATAGATTCAACGCAAATGATAACATTTTTACAGAAGACCAAGACATCCACAAAACATGAAAAACAATTCAAAAAAGTCACATGACTACTTGCAATTAACACACCAATTACAACAGTTGGTACGTAAATGATTGTCACTCAGTGTGAAGTGTGAAACTGTTGTTTCGATTTCATAATGGCAGCATAGTTCGGTGAGTAACCAGTCAGTGCAATTCTCATTGCATTCCTGAGGTTCTGGTTGGTAATTACACTTCGATGTTTCGTCTTGATAGTGTTCATAGTGGAGAACGCA
The DNA here is from genome assembly GCF_900747795.2 of Erpetoichthys calabaricus. Lineage (NCBI taxonomy): Eukaryota > Metazoa > Chordata > Cladistia > Polypteriformes > Polypteridae > Erpetoichthys > Erpetoichthys calabaricus. The sequence goes on from NC_041401.2 coordinate 32,813,369, forward strand.
CACTCACAAGAATATGTTGAACCAAACATAGTGAGCACGGAAATCGCCAGTTTCTTTGCAGCAGGATACTGAGAATCTGGAACAAACTTTGACCAAAATATTGTTATGCCGACTTCGTTCAATTTTGCTTTCAAAACGTGAGAAGCTTGCAAATCAGCTGCTTCCATTTGCAACAGGGACGGGTTTGAGTTCGGAAAAATTGAGGCAGCCACAGATGTCCATTCACCATCAGGCTGGATGGACAACGAAAGGATCAGCAACAAACAAAAACACAGGCTTCAGTTTTCTGAAATCCTTAAAATGTTCATCAAACTCGACCTTCAAATGATGTAGAAATGTGGAAATCAACTGAAAACATGCCTGTTGATCAGCTGTCATGCAGCTCTTCAGGTTTAGGAAATCTTGCCACCTTCCAAGTCATTGATGAAAATGCTCAGTTTTGTTTCAAAGGCACACCATTTTTCTTGCAATTCGACAATGGTTTTGTCTGCACCCTGAAGTGACAAATTCAGTGTATTTATATGTCCCATAATATCAACAAGAAATGCCAGAAGTGCGACCTTGTCACTGTCTTGAATAAATGTTAAAAATTCTGTAGCTTTCTTTGTATTAAAGGACTGCAGGAAGTCAGCTACATCTTCACGGAGATTCCAGACCCTTTCCAACACACGGCCCTTGCTTAACCATCTGACGTCATTGTGAAGCAGCAAATCTCCAAATTCCGCAGACATCTCTTCAAGAAAAGAACGAAACAGGCGATGCTGCAGAGACGAATTACATCGTAAAAAAATCACTAATTTCACATGAGTAGACAGCACTTCCGCCAGTTCGTCACAAAGTTTTGAACAGAGGGCCGACTGATGAATGATGCAGTGATAAGCAACAAGGTTGGGCTGAAGTGCCTTCATACGAGTGACAAGTCCTCTATCTTTACCAGTCATTGCTGGTGCCCCGTCTGTTGTAAGGGAAACCATTTTTGTTACATCCAATCCAGCTGCGTGCATAAACTGCGATAATGCTGAAAACACGTCCTCATCGCGGGTCTGTTTTGCTAGTGGTAGTAATGTCAGAAACTCTTCAACAAAATTATGGCCATCAAAAAATCTTGTGAACACACAGAGTTGAGACATGTCAGTTTCATCAGTGGATTCATCACACGAGAGAGCAAACATTTCAGCCTGTTTAAGATCTGATATTAACTGACCACCGACATTGTCAGGAAGGTCATCTGCACGACGACTAGCAGTACTGTCTGATAATGGTATCTGCTGAATCAGTTCAACACACTTTTTGTCGCTAAACAGAAGCAAAGAAGCAGACATTGTGCATTCTTTAACAACCTCTGCATCAGTAAATGCTTTCTTATGTCTGCCAAGAACCCAAACAATGCGTAGCGAAGCTTCTGTAACATTTGATTGTGTGGTGGTCGCTTTCGTCATCAGCGATGAACTCGCTACCAACGACGACTTAAGGGCGTCGATCTTAAGCGAACGGAGCCCTGACTTTGGTGGATAATTCGCATTGTAGTACTCGGCATTTTATATGCCAAACAGCTTTCAAAAATGCCAGATTTCAGTTATTTGGCATAAAAAGTGCCAGTTGGCAACCCTGCTACAGAGTAAATAATAAAACAACAATAATTTTGGTGCTTTTATATTCGGACTTTTGACTTATGCAGAAGACAGTCGCGGTCCGCCAAAAACGTCTTGGCGGTCCGGATTGTGGACCGCGGTCCGCCGTTTGAGTACCCCTACTCTACAGTATACGGGGCCGGAAAACCCCAAACCTTTATGTGCTTCTTGTCTTTCTTTTACACTATATACACACACAGAAATGTTGCTTTCAAAGGTGGAGAGGAGCATAACCATTACACCTTCTGGAAAATTTCTATCATGATGAAATTCTACCTTGGAAAGTGCAGAAAGAAATGGAGCTGACCTTAAGTTACTACATTCAGAAAGTTATGAGAAAGTTTATTATTTTTATTAGATTATGGAAATGTTTTATTTTTCTATTTTTTTATTTACCTGCTTTTTATCCTTTATCTACTTATTTTTACTGTTTCATTTTAAGTGTATTCAGTACTGTTTAAGTGTGTCAGCTGCCATAACATTACAGTTTCTCCTTGGGAACTATAATTGTCTATATATCTATCTATCTGTCATAGTGTCTTCTCTATCACATATTAGTTGTCTTTACTCAGAAATTAATGTTAAAACCTACTGTTGATAAAACAAAAACAATACAAAAAACACCAAACAGACTCCTTATAAAGTCAACGAGACATGCTATGATATCTAGAGGTCAGTGGGTTGTTTACAGTTTCTCAATATATGTTAATATATACCTACCTGATCTTTTTCAAAAGCTGTTTTCGAATTCTCTGTGGATAAGTCCTACATGTTCCCCACATAAAATGCACATATGCAACAACATTATACGTGGTGTGGCCACCAGAGGGTGACCACGAGCCCCAAGCACCAGACACAATTTGGCCAAACATAATTTCAGGTAAAATAAAAGGATGTTTGAGATACATTGATTCCCTTACAATGTTAAATCAGTCCAGCACAATAATAACACACAGAACTCCTTCCACCACTCCTCCATGAGTGCTGCCCATCTCCCCCCAACTCTGACTCTGTGATGCAGATGATGTGACATCTTTTATGCCAGGCCCAGGAGTACTTCCAGGTTCAAAGCACTGTATGTTGTAAGCACATTCAAGCCAGGTGGAAGTCCCCCAAAGTAGGGAGAGCGTTCCCCTGTATCTCCCCCTGGCAACACCCAAGTACCTCAACAGGGCTGCCTCTGAGGACTACAACTCCCAATATGCCCTGCAGGGTTATGAAGGAAGGATGCTTCCACCCTGCGTACAGGGAAATACATGGCCCTGTAAAACAGCCTCCTCTGTCCTTCCATTATGGCCTCCCGAGTGGGAAATGTACCTGCAACCAACCTGGCCAGTGATGCATGTCCATTCACATCTTTCTGTTACGGCTTGCCGGTCGAGTAAGGAATTAACCTTGATTCACCTCGACATTCTATTGAATTCACTCTGGCACTTAGTGTTCAGATAATCCATTAAATTAAGTTGGTTATAGATATTTGTGTTAAAAATGGTCTAAGAAGTCTTTTATCACCACAGGTTATACAGTTTCCTAACCTGTGGGAATACAATTGCCAGGTCATATGATAATGATTAAAACAAAATCAGTTAATGAGCAACCTAAGCATTACCATAATTTTAATTAAGGTAATTGAACTCAGGTGATTTACCACTACATTTAATTAATTTCTAAGGGCAAACTACAGAGTGAGGATTTTATTACACTCAAACTGCTTTTAAATTTTTCTTTTGGATGTTTAAGCAGCACTCATTTTTGTTTTAAAAGCTGACCAGTACTTCAAAGTGTAGCAAATGGAGGCCTCTGATTTACGTTTACTCCCACACACAGAGTGTGCAGACCACATTACATTTCTGCAGCTGCCAGTGGTGTTGCGCTCAGCTCAAGATGTAAACTTTTCCGAGGTATCCAGTTTGCACAGCTGTTAGGCTTCTGTTTCTGGTGATGTTCACAACATTCAATAAAATAAAACTAATTAATTTCTTCAAGTGAGCAATACGAGAAAAGTAATATCTCATTAGCAGCAAAGTGTTTGCAGTCTGATGTCAATGTTGGCACTTGGTTGTGTTTATAAGCAGGGAAGATGTGTAAAAACACACACCAGAAAGTAAGGCAGAGGTGCTACTATTACACAGGACCTGAGATCCTGAAAACAAGGTCCTTGGTGCTCAGCTGACGCTTCTCTTCACTAATAAATATGTCACTCTATAAGACTGCACACACGCATGCATGTTGCTTGACTCCTATGCTCTAGGCTTCTATTACAGAATCAGGGAAATCGTCATTTAATATTACTATTAGCTGACATGACAAAAGCTTTATTCACACATCTAACAAAAAATAATAATTTAAAAAACAACTGAGTTCTAATTTAACGATGCAGTATCATCACAACTGCTTCAAAGCAATTCAGAAATGAAGGAGAAGTGAAAATCCAGTAGAGGTTTAACGTTACACTGCAACATTTTTATTTGTGAATTATGTACACTCAGAACACACAACTCATTGGACCTTGAGGCACATGGGCTACAACAACAAAAGACCACATTGGGTTCCACTCCTGTCAAACAAGATGAGAAAGCTGAGGCTGCCGTGGACCCAATAAACACAGGCACACCAAAACTGGAGAATTGTAGCCTGGTCTGAATCTCAATTTCTGCTGAGGTACACAGATGGTAGGGTCAAAATCTGGAGCCAATACCATGTTTACATGCACCCACCTAGTTTATGTCAACAGTCCAGGCTGGTGGTTGTGGTTTAAATGTGTGGGGAATGTTTTCTTGGCACATTTTGGGATGATTAATACCAATTAAACATTATATAAATAAACGTTAACATTATTCAAAGTTATTGTCTGTTTTTACCTGCATTTTTATTACTCTTTAATTTAATATTGTTTTTTGTATCAGTATGCTGCTGCTGGAGTATGTGAATTTCCCCTTGGGATTAATAAAGTATCTATCTATCTATCTATCTATCTATCTATCTATCTATCTATCTATCTATCTATCTATCTATCTATCTATCTATCTATCTATCTATCTATCTATCTATCTATCTATCTATCTATCTATCTATCTAATCATCACTTGAATGCTACAGCCTGTTTCAGTATTGATGCTGACCATGTGCATCTTTTTGTAGCCAAAATTTACTCTTCTTCTAATGGCTTCTTCCAGCATGATAATGCACCATGTCACAAAGCAAACGGGTTTCATGAACATGACAATGAGTTCAATGTTCATCAATCACTTTGACAGTCACTCGATCTGAACCTTTAGGATGTGGTAGAAGGGGAGATTCACAGCATAAATGGCCAGCTGCAGAAACTGTGATGCAATCATGTCAGCATGGACCAGAATTTCAAAGGAACATCTTTTGGAATCCAGGCCACGAAGAACTGAGGCTGCTTTGTAAGAAAAAGGAAGCTCTACCCAGTATTAGTAGGCATATATTAAAGAGGTAAAGAAGAGTGTAAATTGTTTGCTAAAGCATAAAAAGAAATTCAATATTTTCATTGTTGAGTCTTTGTATGTTAGATGTTTTACTTCTATTTTTTTCCTATTTCAGGTACACAACACCTTCATATAATATCCTCATATGCTACGCCTCATAATAAGCAACTTATCACATTAGCATTTCTGCTCAATTTCTTCTTTTTGCTTTGCACCCTCCCCCACCAAAACCTGTCTATGAGGGAAGAGCGAAAGCTTTAGCACTTTGGTCAGCGGCTGTTGTATGTAAAGTGCTTTATAAATAAAGTTGACTTGACTTGACTTTAGATTCGTCAAAAATTTCGATCTCCAGTTTTCGACGGATCTTGACATTTTAGGGTCTCCTCGTACTGAAAACATTGATATCTCGATGATGAGTGTGTATGTGTGTCTGTCTGTCTGTGTGCCACCATTTCTAGAGGTTTGTCTAGTGTTAAAACAGCTGCACGGAAAAATACCAAACTCGAAACTTAAAGCTGTCATGAGATGACGATGTGCTGATTACTTTTTGAGCCAAATCATGCAAGAGAAAGAGGCGCTCTAGAGGAACCCTCAACTACAGTAATTCTGCTATCAGTTGTACAGTTGTAAATAATTACTGAAAAGTTCCAGAACAGTTTGGGTAATTTTGTTCCTAGGGAGCAAAGTCTACCGATGTTCATGTCCAAATTTTTTTCTCTTTCTCCAACTCTCTCTTTTCACGGCTGTAACATTTCCACACAACTGAAGCAGTTCAAGACCTGGAATTCAAATTTAGCAGCCATTTACTTTGTCAAGTATGGCAACGGCTTTTTTCTGCACTGACCCCTAGGGTTAGAGTCTCATTCAGACAGGCGGACATGACTCCCCTTTGAGTGTCCATCTCTCATTGATAATGTCGATCCAGCAGAATAGTGAATCTCATACTTAAGAACAAGGAAAATGCATTTAAGACAGAAACCAGGAAACACTTCTTTATAGGAAAGGAATGTGTGTATCTGAAAACATCTACACAGTCAAATTCTACCATACCAATTTCCTGATTTTCAAAAAGCGGTTATTTCATGGTGATAAGCTCTACTAACTTCAAACAATCCCTAACCTGAATGAATGTATATTTCCCTTCTTTTTTCTTTTCTTTCGTTTTCTTTGCTATTCTGTTTTCTGCTACCGGTCTTTTACATAACGTGTTGCTGATACTTGGTGAGAGTTGTTTTTAGTTATTATAAAAAGTAACATCTGCATTGATAGTGTGCTTGCGATGCCACACCAGTGCCAAAATATCACATTTTCCCATATGTCATGCAATAAAACAGTACAAAAAGAATTCAATTCATTTAATGCCACAGTGGGTTTCATGTGATGATGTCTAAATGGTGTCAGAACAAGATACAGCCACTCAATCATTTCAAAATGATAAAAAAAGACTGCTAAGTCCCAATCCACTTTTTTCTTCAAATCAATAACAGTAAAGTTACGTCATACAAAAAACGTTACGCACTGTCAACACACACATTCCATCCTCAGTGTAGAATTAATCACAATCAATCACAGTAAAACACTAAAACTATCAATTTCCAGTACAGAAATCCCTGAAAAAGGCTATTTTTCCCCAATTTTGGTAAAGCAGTAAAAATTTCTCTAATGCCAATGTGGCTGGATCCTGGAATGTCCACACATGCATCTTAATCCCTTAGGATAGATTGGCATTTCTTGTTTTTCTTTGCTTTGGCACATACAGTAAATCCTTTGCTTAAAAAGCAGCTGAGCCTCTTCGTTTTTGACCATTACCTGAAAAAGCTAATTAATCAGAGACCAGGTTTTACACAGAAATATCTCTTCAATGAACCATCTAAATGTCTGATCAGCGTATAAAGAACCATAACACAACAATGACCAACAATGACACTGATGGAAGAAAGTTGTACCAACTGTCATCTAAAAGTGTGAACATATGTGCACCCAAAAAAAGGCAAAAAGTCTACTCTTTTCTTTAAAAACCATAACACAAACCAGCTCTATGCTCTCTGTATGTGCTCACTGCTCTCGACCTGGTGACAACTGTGCTTCATAAAGCAGGGCCTCCTGCATAGGTTGTGACGTAATAAAGACTGAAGTTATTATCACTTTCATTCTGAAGGGAAATCTGGTGTTGGATTGGAATAGTGGAACATGTGTCTGTATTGGAATTAGATAAGGGTGCCATTAGTCCAAACCTTGCAAAGAAATAGCAACTGCAGAAGCAAGAGACAGAGACTATATGTAAAAGCCACACGTTTGTCTTGCTGAAGACGGGAGCTGACTGATTACCAGCTGCCCAGCAGATGTAACCTTTGATAGCAGAAGAAGAAACTGTGTGTAAAACATCAAAGAGAAAACTGTACCACCCACAACCAGAAGATGCAACCAATGTGAAGGAGGAGAGAAGCATCTGAACAAAGGAAAAAAGGTGTGTTAAAGATTTTTCCACATATGTGTCAGAGAAAGCAGACCACGTAAACAGCAAAACATCACCTACATCAAACCAAAAGTATGTCTACTTTAATTCCAAGAATTGTTAATTATAACCTAGTAATTAGGACAAAGACAACTAATGTATGGTAGTATTGGTGTCTGAACTGTAACTGAAAAGTAATAAATATTTGAAAGATAAGTTTTTAGCTGTTTTAGGTTTCTCTACCTAAATCCAAAAGGAAGTTTGGAGCAACATTTCACACACAAACTGTGTGTTGGGGGATAAACCAGTGGAGACAAGCTGTTAACAAATCAACGCCACCTTCATGGTACAGGCAATAGAAATGTTATAACTAGCTAATGAATACATTCATTTTGATCACATGAATTGAAAGATCAGAATCCATAAGTTATATGCCTTTCTCTATAGGAGAGAAAAAGTTCAACTAAACTACCGTAATTTTACCTTTTGTGTTGTGAATTATTGTCCTTCATTTATATACAGTATCTATATCCATTAATACCTATTGTGACCACCAGGGGGTGCTCCAGCTCCCCAAAAGTGTAAAATGAACAAGAGTTTTTTTTTATTGTGTGAAAGTCTTTCCAAAGAGTTTCATGCAGCACAACCACAAGTTCAAAGCATCAAGGAATACAGCCCTCTGCAAGTCCTTGTCTTCTTTGTCTTTGTCTCTTTCTCTTTCTCTCCTCCTGGCAAGCTCCTTTTATATTACACTCCAAAGCTGTAGCTCGGAAGCATGTGCGGGTAAGGTGAGAGCATGAAAAAGTAGGACTACCTAGTCCCCACAGCAACCACTGGCTGCACCCATGGAATCCACCAGGCTGAGTCCAAAAACCCCAGCTTCCATAATGCTCTGTGGGAGACCGTGGTGCTACCGCAACCCATGAAGCTGGGAGAGACAATGCATGCTGCTTCCCCTTGTCCTTCCATGGTGAGGGTGTCCCTCACACTATATATACTTGCATATATTCATCTTCTATTATCTTTATGTTATGAATAAACTGTATTATCTGGTTTACTGCAGGAAGCATGTTTAGATTTTTTGTTTAAAAATAGTCCGTTACCATATCCGAACCACAACAGAGAACGTCAAAGTTATTTAATGTAGACTTTTGCCAATTTAAATCATACATATTTTCTTCTTATTTCTGGTGTTTTGGCTGGAAGGTGAAGCAGAGATCCCTCACACATCCTATAATCCAAATGAATTAATTTAACTTTGCAGCAAAACCAAATGCAACATTCATAATTCACTTGTCTCAAATAATCCCAGTCAAATCAATGTTTACCAGTTTAGGTTGGTGAAATCTAAAAAAGTCACAGCAGAAATCACATATCAGGCAACTCGACGAAACCACCTTACAGCAAGACTCAGACCAACCTTTTCATTCCTCTAACAATATGTCCTGCTGATCATATGTAGCTATACCAGAGACCAGAAAAAATTCATAAACTGTATGAAGCAAAAGGATTACCTGGAGAGCGCTTGTTGGAACGAGACTGCAGCATGTACGGCTGCCTTGGCAACATGGGTGAAGATGGCAGGGACATGGAAACTCCTTTAGATAGACTCCAAATGTAAGGATCATCTGCGCTGCAAGGGATACCAGTGCTGAAGTCTGCAATGTTGCTTGCTCCAGGGTTAGCCCCTCTGTATGGAGAAATGTCTCCTGCTGAGAAACAAAACCAATGTGTCAGTCAATTACGAACTTTCCCAATACCACTGTGCTTCATAGTAGTATTTTATGTCAAACATTCATGCCAGATGATTGTGAGACACTGGGTAAAAGTGCAAACGAGCAGAATGATACACAAATTTTTGTGAAAATTTCCAGATTAATCTAAAATCTAAGAAAGGAAAGTCAACTCATTGCCTCACCCCACAAAACTGATTTTTCAAAAAGCAGCCCATCTTTGTTTTTCAACATTATCCAGCAGACTTTCACTAAAATGATTAAAGATAAACCTTATTTTATTCTAATTTGTAGTAAAAAGATACTTGTAGACATTTTTAAACAAAGACCAGATCAAAAAAAAAACATTGTGGCCATCTAATTTCTCAAAGACATAGACACAGAGTTAACTTAGATAGCACTCAAACTCACAACATAACTACATTTTCTTTTCTAAATGGAGAAAACATCACTGAACCTATCCATTCCTGTGTATGGTATTTACCCTCCATTACATTAATGCTTTTGTTTAGAAGCTACATACTTTACCGGAAAATAGTCTGTTGTGTAATTTTTGTTTAAAACTGTCTAATTTATGGGGCTTCTAAATCTGACAGTTGAAGGTCAGAGGTCATTACTGTTTTCTGCATTTTAGTACAGATAGTCTAAAGCTGACATCTTCGTGGAAAATGTTTAGTTTTGTAACACTTCACTTAACTTTACATTAAGTAAATTATGGACTACTTTACCCAGGGGTGGACTGTTCAGGTTTGTTTCTCACCTTGTTTCCAGTACTGCCAGGACAAGATCCTGCCTACCATGAATCTAAACATAACTAAGCAGATACGACAATGTTAGAATTAAGGTAAGTAAATTATTAATTAATTAATATAATTAATTTGGGGGGTAAACGTTAACATTATTCAAAGTTATTGTCTGTTTTTATTTTGTTTTTTGTATCAGTATGCTGCTGCTGGAGTATGTGAATTTCCCCTTGGGATTAATAAAGTATTCATCTATCTATCTACAGTATGCTGTGTTATTTTATATGAACAGTATATGTACAGTTTTATCACACACACATATTATATATATATATATTTGCCAAGATATTTAGGACTCTGACTGTGTCTGTTATAACTGTCCGTTGATTCCTCAGAGGTTTGTTTCCTCCAGGGAGGTTTGCTGATTGGAGTTTTTGTTTTCCTCTCCCCTGTTGTCAACCAGCCATAGCTCAACAATTAATCAATGGACTGATATTGTTGATTTCCATGTATGTTAATCAGTTTCTACTTTGTTTTTCCGTGTACTTTTATGTGTACTAATTCTGTATTTAGTAATTTATAATGTTTGCATTTGCATTTTACTTGAGAACTTGTCACAGCCCTCTGAGCTAGCACTTAGGTAAGAGCACTAAATAAGAACAAATTGAATTAAATCAAACCAAATATATATACATTCAATACACAAATCTATTACTTTATTATTATAATTATTATTATTAATAATAATAAAAGCCCTATTCATAGACTATAAATCTATTTAACTATGTTGAGGCTTTTAAATAATTTTTAAGACAAGGGTGTGTCATAAGGTGGAAGTGGAGAGGAAGTTGCAAGACTGGAGAAGGGGTTTAGAAGATAAACAGTTGAAGATAAATACATGAGGTTTAATGATGATCAGGACTCAGAGGTGAGCCTACAGGGAGAAACACTGAAAAGAGTGAAGAAGTTTAAATATCTAGGATCAGTGATAGCCCAAGATGGAAACTTAGATGTAGAGATAACCCACAGAGAGCAGTTTGATTGGAACAACTGGAAGAAGGTATCAGGAGTATTGTGTGATTGATGAATTAAGACAATGGTTAAAAGTCAGGTTTTTAAGAAAGTGGTTATGACCAACATTGATGTATGGAGCTGAGATACGAGCAGTAAAGGGAGTGCAGGAGAAGAGGTTAGAGGTGGCAGAATGTGTGGATGTGTGGGGTTACAATAAAGGACACAATAGATACAACAATCAACAATCAGAGGTACAACAAATGGGGGACAGATCTCTAAGAAAGTACAGGAAAGCAAATCAAAGTGCTATTGACATGTGATGAGGACAGACAATGAATATGATGGGAATGGAAGTACAGGGAAAGAGAAAGTGAGGGAGATCTGAAGGAAAAGAGCTTGACTGGGAAGGAAGTGCAGGGCCGAACTGTTTGGAGAAGGTTGATCAGGCACAAAACACAAGTGAAAGAAGAAGAAGAAGCTGTGTTATAAGAAAATGCTATTTATTTGTCATTTGATTGGAAGAAACCAAAATGCTTCCTGACTGAGTTATGTGCATGAACTTAATTTATTTAAGGCCACAGTATTGCGAATTTAGTTAGTCTTTTCACAGTACACTGGACAGTGTGTGTGGTAGGGTCCATCAGGCTTGATGAAATTAACTGTATCCATCTTAGATTCCTTTACTAATAGTGGCTGTCATAAGGATTTTTTAAAAATGCTTTTTCCTGACAAAGGCCACATGTACAGTATACACAAATCCATTAGATAACTAAAAAAGCCCTGTCTAGAAACATCTATTTTACTGTGACTTGAACCAGTCACACTTTAACTAAAGTCCAGCGCCTCTCTCCAGCTTTCTCACTGCCTGTTACAAGTAAACACATGCCATGAAACCATGCTTCATCTTATAAAAAGAATTTGGTTATGCCATCATCACATTATCTTCCTGGTATTTTGTTAGTGGTTATATATATATATATATATATATATATATATATATATATATATATATATATATATATATATATATATATATATATATATATATATTATATATAAATAAAACAAAAAAGAATGTTGAAATAAGAAACAGGTTTGCCTCCTACAGTATCCTTATTTTGCTGCCATCCCCAAATGACTGTACAGGCCCACACCATTGCACGCCGTGCGTCATTCTTGACAGATTTTGCACTAGCGTACTCTCTTAGGTTTTACAAATTGGGTATTTTTGCAGAAGTAAAGCTGTGTGGGAGAATGCCTTGATTCCACTGCTATTCATCTTGTGTGATTTGTTAAAGCTCCTTACACTGAAGAGCCATAAGTCATACAACGATTGCCATGACACTTCGAAACTGATTTTTTTTCTTTCAATCCAGGTTCTGGGCTTCTAACTGTATCCCAGCACAAAAGCAAAATAAGATTAAAAATAAATATTCATGATGATATTATCATGAGGAAGAATCAGTGAAACTCTTCATGTTACACATTTAGTTGGAAAAAGTGATCAGTAAATTTGCACAGGTATTCTGTTTCCTCTCCAGACAATTAAAGTGTTTGTCTTGTGCCATTAAAATATAGTTCTATAGCATTCTTTTTCTTTCCTTCATTTGTATTCTCTAGAAAGTTGTGGTTACTTTGAAATGTTGCTTTTAACATATGTCCAGGGACATAGATTTTCGTCTCACTCCTACCACCATAGGTGAAGTAGTGCTACACTGGTGTTTGTTTTGCTGTTCCCTTTAAGCTTCTGTAGCTATAGAAGTCAGCTGACAGTTGTGAGTACATAAACTGCAAGTTATTACTTGTTATATTTGTTTTTCAGTAAAGACAATGGTGGAGTGGCTTCACTGAGAAGTCTCTGACTTTCCTTGAGTGTCCTAGCCAAAGCCCAACATTAAATGCCACAGAACATCTGTGGAGAGACCTGAAGATGACAGTTCACACTCCCTATCCAATATAACGGTGCTAGAGATGATCTGCCAGGAATTATGGGAAAAACTGTCCAAATCAAGGTATGCAAAGCTTGCAGAGACCAACCCAAGAAGATGCAAAGCTATAATTGCTCTAAAAGGGGCTTCTACAAAGTACTGAATTAAAAGGCTGAATACTTGTATGAATGAGAGAGTGTGATGATGTGGGTCCTGCTCCAAGCTCCCTCTTCTAGATTTGGGCACCCTCGAACCCAACACCATTAGTAATGCAATCGGATGAACTGACAGATGAGGACAAATCTAACTGAGCAAAGGGATGGTGCAAAAAGTGAACAAGTGCTTTTATTCAAAAATCAAACAAAATCAAAACAGTGTCCAAAGTGCAGTGCTTCATAACATCCACAATAAATAAATAATCCATATAAACAGGGTGAATAAAAGTGGAGGTTAAAATAATTCAAATAAATAAATCCAGTTCAAACAAGGTTATAAACAACAGGCTGGAAACAGTCCTTCAAAAGCCCTGTGTCTTCTTTTAGCTGGCGTCTCCCCTGTTTCTCCCATACACTGGTCCGGTAGCTTTCCAACCCCTGGCTACGTACAGCTCCCACCGGACAAAGACTTGGGTTCTGGACAGGGTGCTCACACTGGGGCTCACCCTTTCAAGCCTTTTTGACTCCCACTGCATTCTCACACTTACGCGGCGAGTCGTCTATACTGCTGGCCACTCCAGCTCACAAAAGCTCAGCTGGGGCAACCCCTTCCTAATACCCCCACCGAGTGTTGGCCAAACACTCCTGCAGAGGGGCTCTATTCCCAGCTGCCTGCTTTCTCTCAAAAGAGCCTGCTCTTGTTTGCTACCGCTGGCTCTCCTTCTCCAGCCTTCTTCTCCCTTAATCTCCGTCCTTCTCTTTTCTTTTTCTCTCCCCTCCTTCATTCTTCTTTCGATCTTTTTTTTTCTTCCCCCCTTCACATCCGTGACCCTCCTACTTGTAATGGGGATGTGGCACAGGTGTGGCGATCAGCAGCTCCCGGCATCAATTACGGACACAGGCGATCCCACACCTGTGCACTTCAGCGTGGAAATACCCTGCCTGTATTGCACCCGGGTACCACTCAGACCACACTACCACGCCCCCTCCCTCCTTAAGCCTCAACTGCTGCAATTATTTATTTCGAAAACTGACAATTCCTTTAGAGCTGTGGGCGCACTATACCACAGAGAGTTCAGTTTTTGATTTTTCATAAATCTGCAAACCTTTCTGAAAACATGTTTTCACTTTGTCAAGGTTATTGAGTTAAGATAGATGAGCAAAATTTTAAATTAAATCTATAACACAATAAAGTGTGCAGAAACTGAAGGAGTCTGAATACTTCCTGAGTAGACTGTACATTAAAGATATTTATACAAATATTAAAAACAGAGCCTCTCCTAAACTCTCTCTCTCATATATATATATATATATATATATATATATATATATATATGTATGTATATACACACACTGCTCGAAAAAATTAAAGGAACACTTTTTTAATCAGAGTATAGTATCAAGTCAATGAAACTTCTAGGATATTGATCTGGTCAGTTAAGTAGCAGACGGGGTTGTTAATCAGTTTTAGCTGCTTTGGTGTTAATGGATTTAACAACAGGGGCACTAGAGGGGCCACAATGAGACGACCCCCAAAACAGGAATGGCTTAATAGGTGGAGGCCACTGACATTTTTCCCTCCTCATCTTTTCGGACTGTTTTTTCACTAGTTTTGCATTTGACTAAGGTCAGTGTCACTACTAGTAGCATGAGGCGATACCTGGACCCTACAGAGGGTGCACAGGTAGTCCAACTTCTCCAGGGTGGCACGTCAATATGTGCCATTGCCAGAAGGTTTGCTGTGTCTTCCTGCACAGTCTTAAGGCCATGAAGGAGATTCCAGAAGACATGCAGTTACTCGAGGAGAGCTGGACAGGGCCGTAGAAGGTCCTTAACCCATCCGCAGGACCGATATCTGCTCCTTTGAGCAAGGAGGAACAGGATGAGCACTGCCAGAACCCTACAAAATGACCTCCAGCAGACCACTGGTGTGAATGTCTCTGGCCAAACAATCAGAAACAGACTTCATGATGGTGGCATGAGGTCCCAACTTCCTCTACTGGGAATACAAGTCCACCACTGCAGGTCCACCACTGGCACCCTGTGCTTTTCACAGATGACAGCAGGTTTACCCTGAGCACATGTCACAGACATGAAAGGGTCTGAAGAAGCTGTGGAGAATGTTATGCTGCCTGTAACATCATTCAGCATGACCAGTTTGGTGGTGGGTAAGTGATGGTCTGGAGGGGCATATCCATGGAGGGACGCACAGACCTCTACAGGCTAGACAACGGCACCTTGACTGCCATTAGGTATCGGGATGAATTCCTTGGACCCATTGTCAGACCCTATGCTGGTGCAGTGGGTCCTGGGTTCCTCCTGGTGCACAACAATGCCTGGCCTCATGTGATGAGAGTATGCAGGCAGTTCCTGGAAGATGAAGGAATTGATACCATTCACTGGCTCCCATGCTCGCATGACCTAAATCCAATAGAACACCTCTGGGACATTATGTTTTGGTCCATCCAACATTGCCAGGTTGTACCTCAGACTGTCCAGGAGCTCAGTGATGCCCTGGTCCAGATCTGGGAAGAGATCTCCCAGGACACCATCCATCATCTCATTAGGAGCATGTCCCCCACCCCCCAACGTTGTCAGACATGCATACAAGCACATGGGGGCCATACAACCTACTGAGTATGATTTCGTTCCTAACACATTACCCAGTCCGTATCAGTATAGATATTCAGTATGATTTTTTCCCCATTTAGATCTGATGTGTTTTCAAAGTGTTCCTTTAGTTTTTACTGCAGTTTATTTATATATATGTTTACTTTTATAAGATGCATATACAGAACAATGATCCATTTAACATATAAGAAACAGAAAAACAATACCTAATCTTGATCTTGGCATCCCAAATTCAGGGCTGTGCATGGGATTGTCCCTTTGCTGTTCCATCCTTGATCCATCTAGAAATGGAAAATGAGATAAGTCAGAGGAAGCATTATTTAAAATGTATACAATGTAATACAAAACAGTAGTTACTCCAAGTAATGCATAATAGTTACATATTAACTTAATAGTTATTTATGTTATACATTATCAGAAGCATACCCATTCTGTTGCACTTACAGGGGCTTAAATGGAACACACTGGAAGGAGTCATAGCATAGACCAAAAAAATGACATTCAGTGGAACTTCGGGTCACGACCGTAATTCGTTCCAAAACTCTGGTCATAACCTGATTTGGTCGTGACCTGAAGTAATTTCCCCCATAGGACTGTATGTAAATACAATTAATCCGTTCTAGACCATACGAACTGTATGTAAAAATATTTTTTGAAAGATTTTTAAGCACAAAAATAGTTAATTACACCATAGAATGCACAGTGTAATAGTAAACTAAATGTAAAAACATTGAATAACACTGAGAAAACCTTGAACAGAGAATAGTAACATTTGCAAGAATTCACGCTACAGCCTTACGAACCGCTCGCTGTAAACACTTTTTTTTTTTTAATGAGTTTTAAGCACAGGGAAAAACATGAACATTTGAAAAATCCGTAATTTAATAAACAACCAAGAAAAGTAACATTGCAACAATGCACAGAGTGTAAACAGAAGTGAAGTGGAGGTTAAAATCCAATAGAAAAAAGTCTTCATTAAATACAACGAGGTTAAAACAATGCTCAAAGCAGTCTCTTTAAAAACAAGCCCGGTGCATTCTTTAACTGCCTTCTCGGCCTTAAGCAGCCAGCCCTCTCTCTCTCTCTCTCTCTCTCTCACTCGCTCACTGCACAGGGAGAGACTGAACACGTGTGGAAATCATCGGCACATACGAACCGGAAGGGAAACTGGCTTGTTCGTTACCCAAGTGTGTGGTCGTGAACGAATGCAAAAGTTTGGTGAACTTTTTGGTCGTAACCCGATTTGTACGTGGTCTGAGACATTTGTGACCTGAGGTTCCACTGTATTTGTCTGTATCCTCAACAGTCCTGAAATCACCAACCTGAAAGAAAAATTCAGACCTCGATCTGACACCACCCAGAGGATCAGCTTCCATGTAGGCATTATCATCTACCAGGGCAAAATTAAAAAAGCTCAGGCTAATATGGCAAAATCTTTAAAGTATTAAAGACATATTAATTAGGACTTTTCATACTTTGGAAAACATTTACTGTTACAAGTTAAATGTACTGCTTCATAATTATTTATTTTAGGTTTGACCTGTAATCAAAGAAGCATGTATGGTTGGCCTCATTTGTTCACACATTGTCACTGTCAATGTCAATGTCACACATTTATTGTACTGAAAGTTTTTCGTTAAAATTTCAAGCCCAGTATTTGACCTCAGGGGTTCATTTTTTTTTTAATACCTTTGTCTTTGTTTTTTCATCTTCTTGTGTTGTATTTGTTTATGACTGCACTAAGAGTAGTTTTGTAGTTTTTTTTTCCCAGTTTATTTTCTTTATACTTCCATTTTGATATTTTACTTCTGAGCATTACCTTATTATATCTTTTCAGTGCATCTCATGACAAAAATTTCCTTTTATATATTTTATTTACGCTTATAGTTTAAATATTACAATATAATCTTCAGCACCAATGTTTGTCACATACATAATATTTTGATAAGCCTAACTAAATTTGCTCCCTTTCCCCTTTAACTTTCTTATTCTCATTGTTGTGATTAAGTTTGTGTTACACTTTAACCTGGGATCCTCCTCTGGCTTATGTTTAAATTTCTTTTTTCTGTCTTTGTTTAATTTTCAGTATTGTTCATATTTTAAAGTTGTTTCTGTTAACATTATTCTGTCCATGTACTTTGTTTAGTGGATGTTTTTAAATTATTTCTGATTTATTTATTATTTAGTTTCTATGTGTGTGACTGTCCTCTGCTATCTTCCTGGTAGTTTGTGGGTGGATTCCCAAAGAGGCGGGGCCAAACTTACCTCACTGCTAAGGGACTGCCCCCCAACATTTAAAAGCAAACTATGTAAGAGAGACACTTACAGTTCACTGAATTCTCTTTGGAGGAGGATTGTGTGAGTGCTGCTATTTGTTAGTTTCTGATGTTTTGTTTCTATCATCAGATTATTCCCTTAGATTTTGTTTTGGGGTTTGTTAAATAAATCCCTAAAGTCTAACTCAATTTAGTCTAGCAAACCCTGCCTAGAACAGATGAATTGCTGGTTGGCAGTCATTTGTACAAATCTGTATTAGGAACCATTATTTACTCTCCTCTGTTCTATTTCACTTCTTGGTATCTGGATGTGACACATGCTGCGACTGCCCTCCTGCCAAGCTGTTCTTCTGCCCAAGGAAGAAGTAAGCTCAGATAATTCGTGTTGTGATCTAGGGGTCCCAAGCACTACAGAGGTCCAAAGCGCTTCCAATTATGCCCACTAGAGAGGGAATATCACCATCAAATCCAGTCCAATAACAAAAGCACACACTGAATCTTTATAAAATAAAACATTTATTCTTCACAAAAAGGATACCAATATATATCTGAACTGGAGGGGCACCAATGTATTGGGGAGGCATATGTGTAGGTTAGTCGAGGATTGTTTAAACTAGGGAATGGGGGGCAGGGAGTTTAAGACAGGCCAGGTTTAGATCTATACATGGAAGAACAAACAATGGTGTAGAAATAAAAATGCACAGTAATGTAAACTCTAAGCAAACATTTAAATGTAGAAGGAGTAACAATAGCTTGCTTTAATGCTACAAGTATCAAAAATAAGGTAAGTGAGTTGGAGTTGTATGTAGCAGAGCATAATTATGATATTAAAGCAATAACGGAAACCTGGTTAAATAACAAAGATGGAGATGAGTGTAATATAGAGGGATACACATTTTGTAAAAAGGATAGACAGAACAGAAAAGGAGGTGGGGTTGCTGTTTATGCCAAACAGGATTTAAATGTAAGTCCTCTTCAGTTGGATGATGAGCAACCATCTTAGTGAGGACCTGTGGCTTTGCCTGGAAAATATTAGGGAAAGAGGTCTTATTTTAGGAGTGTGTTATAGACCACCCAATTCAGACAGTAATTTCAACAAATATCTTTTTAGTAATATCAAAAAGGCAAGTTTACAGGGAGATATTATAGTTAAGGGGGACTTTAATTATCCAGATATTAACTGGGATAACCTTGCAGATGGAGGAGCACAAGAGCAGGAGTTTTTAGAAGTAATCAGTGACTGTTTTCTAACACAGCATGTTAAAGCACCAACACGGGGTGAAGCCTGTCTGGATTTAGTATTTTGTAATAATCAGGATAGAATTGAGGGTGTAGAGGTGATTGGACCACTAGGGTCATGTGACCATAATGTAATACAATTCTCAGTATTTTGTAAGAGTGCAGATGCAAAGACTAAAATTGTTAAGTTGAACTTTGGTAAGGCAAATTTTGAGCAGATGCGACAATGTCTAAGTAGGATACACTGGGATAAGCTTTTAAGTGTGGAGACAGTCAGGAGCAGTGGAACAGGTTTAAAAATGTTTTACATGTAATGCAGGACAGATACATACCTAAATTGGAATTAATAGGAAACTAAAAAAAACTCCACAGTGGATTAATAAAAATTTAAAAAAAGAAGTTGCAAAGGAAAAAACTGCTTTATAAGGCATATAAGACTAATGACTGCAAAGTGAATTGTAGAGCGTATGAGAACATGAGGGCAACCATTAAGAAGGATATCAGGGAGGCTAAAAGACAGTTGGAGAGGAATATAGCAGATAAGGTGAAAGAAGACCCTAACAGATTCTTTCAGTATTTTAGTAGTAACAGAACAGTCAAGGAGGAGGTCAAGTGCATCAGAAATAGCAAAGTGGAATTAAAAGATACAGACAATGAAATAGTGGATGCCCTAAACTTACATTTTTCTGAGGTGTTCACAAGTGAGCAAGTGGATAACCTCCCAGAGGTACTGAGGGATTTAGAAATTGTAGAGGGAGAAGTGCTGCTCAGAGTAAATAAGCTGAAATCAAACAAATCACCAGGACCCTCGTGTTCTTAAGGAGGATAGTGAGTACATACTGTATATAAACCCTTGACGCATATTTTTAGGAAGTCACTGCGCACTGGAGAGATTCTGAAGGACTGGACAATGGCAAATATCATCTCATTATATAAAAAGGGTGACAGGGCAGATCCTAACAACTATAGGCCAGTAAGCTTAACATACATCACAGGAAAATTAATGGAAGGAATTATTAAGGATAAGATTGAGCAACACATGGCAAGGACAGGAGTTGTTGTGAACAGTCAGCATGGGTTCAGAAGAGGGAGGTTGTGTTTTACTAACATGCTGGAATTCTATGAGGAGGCAAAAAAAGGATACGATCAAAGTGGAGCTTATGTTATTTTTTATCTGGACTTTCAGAACGCATTTGATAAGGTGTCACATGAGAGGTTGGGCATCAAATTAAAAGAAGTGGGAGTTCAGGGTGATTTTTTAGATGGGTGCAGAATTGGCTCAGACACGGGAAGCAGAGGGTGATGGTGCAAGGAACCGCACCAGAACTGGCCAATGTTAAGAATGGAGTTCCACAAGGGTCAGTGCTAGGGCCGCTGCTATTTTTAATAGATATAAATGATTTGGATAGGAATATACAGTAAATGACAAGCTGGTTAAGTTTGCAGATGATACCAAGATAGGTGGATTAGCAGATAATTTAGAGGCCGTTATATTATTACAGAAGGACTTGGATAGCATACAGGCTTGGGCAGATTTGTGGCAGATGAAATTTAATGTCAGTAAATGTAAAGTATTACACATAGGAAGTAAAAATGTTAGGTTTGAATACACAATGGGAGGTCTGAAAATCGAGAGTACAGCTTATGGGAAGGTTTTAGAAGTTGCAGTGGACTCTAAGCTGTCAACTTCCCAACAGTGTTCAGAAGCCATTAAGAAGGCTAACAGAATGTTAGGTTATATAGCACGGTGTTAGCACGGTGTGTGAAGTACAAGTCCAAGGAGGTTCTGCTCAACCTTTATAACACACTGGTGAGGCCTCATCTGGAGTACTGTGTGCAGTTTTGGTCTCCAGGCTACAAAAAGGACATAGCAGCACAAGAAAAGGTCCAGAGAAGAGCGACTAGGCTGATTCCAGGGGTACAGTGGTTGAATTATGAAGAAAGATTAAAAGAGCTGAGCCTATACAGTTTAAGCAAAAGAAGATTAAGAGCTGACATGATTGAAGTATTTAAAATTATGAAGGAAATTAGTACAGTGGATCGAGACTGTGACTTTAAAATGAGTTCATCAAGAACACAGGGACACAGTTGGAAACTTGTTAAGGGTAAATTTCGCACAAACATTAGGAAGTTTTTCTTTACACAAAGAACAATAGACAGTTGGAATAAGCTACCAAGTAGTGTGGTAGACAGTAAGACATTGGGGACTTTCAAAACTCAACTTGATGTTTTTTTGGAAGAAATAATTGGATAGGACTGGCATGCTTTGTTGGGCTGAATGGCCTGTTCTCATCTAGAGTGTTCTAATGTTCTAATATACATACTAGGGGTGTGCCCCTTGGCAGCATATGGTGGACCAACCTACCGTTAATAGCTCACTTTGCTCACTATTGATGCATAGTGGAGTTTTATTTTTTAAATGAAAAAAAGAAAACCCTTTTTACAATATTTCATACAGGAAGGACCCGGGACTCAAATTCATAATCTCCTTACAGTGACACAGTCGCGCTGTCTTTGCAACACTTGCAATTTAAAAGAAAGAAAACTTCAGACTGCTAACACACAATTCAACTACTACTGTTATTAGGGGAGCGGATGTATATAATGTATTTTTTTGACGTACTCATGTTAAATTGGTTGTATTGACATAAGAGTATAATTGTTGTATTCTCCTTCTACAGACAAAAAATGATATGTAAATGTATACTATATGACATATGATTTTGATGAAAAATGAGCACTGCATGAAAACATTGCACGATTTAGCTAATTTTTTAATATATACAGAGAGTATATATACAGACAGTCCCCAGGTTACGTACAAGATAGGGACTGTACGTTTGTTCTTAAATTGAATTTGTATATAATTCAGAACAGGTACGTTATTTTAATAAATGCTATTGCTAACCGACTGTAACCAACTGCTCTGCCAGTGAAAGATGGCGTTTCAAATCTTTCTGACCTTTTTATTATTTCTACTTTATTTTCCATGGTGATGGTTTTTCTCTTCTTTACTGGATCACCAGCACTTGCATCAGATTTGTGTTTCAGAGACATTATTGAAGGGTGAAGACAAAAGGTTAAGATGAGCTCTTCTGCAGAGCACTGTACATGCTATAACAGCAGGAAGGCACCAGTTGTACTGACGAGCGAAAACTTCCTGCTATGTACGTAACAGTACAAACAGGCTTGCTATTGAGAATGAATGGGAGCGGCGAGGGGCGGTTGACCACCCGTCCACCACACAATCACCTCCACTTGCATACAGTATGCTGCCTGCAGCGTTAGCCCACCAAGAGCAAAAAGGGTGCGGCCAAAGGCGGGTAGTGAATCGCCCACCACCGTCCCCATTTAACAGGCAGCCACCCAAGCCACACTACAATGCTGCCCCCTGCCGCCCCATTCACCCTCAATGACTTCCATTCAGCCACAACTGGGTCACCGCTTGCAGCATCACCAGCTGCCCACCGAGAACGAACGGGGCAGCCATTCGAGGGACACTGCAAGGCTGTGTGGTGGGCGGGCAGTGAAACGCCCCCCTCTGCCCCATCCAGCCTCCGTTCAGTCAGGAGCAGTAGCTGCAGTGGCGTGGTGGGCAAGCAAAGAACCGGCCCCCTCCACCCCATCAAGCCTCTGTCCTCCACACGAGCGCTTGCCACGCACCCAGCCACCCACCGAGAATGAATGGAGTGCAGCCCCCACTACCACATTTATCATCCGGAGCCGCCCGAGGGACACTACACTGCACAAGTGAAAAATGTCCAAATTGTGCCCAAAGTGTCAATATTTTGTGTGGCCACTGTTCTTTTCCAGCACTGCCTTAACTCTCTTGGGCATAGAGTTCACACGAGCTTCACAGGTTGTCACTGGAATCCTCTTCCACTCCTCCATGACGACATCACGGAGCTGGTGGATGTAAGAGACCTTGCGCTCCTCCACCTTCCATTTGAGGATGCCCCACAGATGC
The DNA here is from genome assembly GCF_900747795.2 of Erpetoichthys calabaricus. Taxonomy (NCBI): domain Eukaryota; kingdom Metazoa; phylum Chordata; class Cladistia; order Polypteriformes; family Polypteridae; genus Erpetoichthys; species Erpetoichthys calabaricus. Next base: position 32,836,593 of record NC_041401.2, read on the forward strand.
TCAATAGGGTTTAGGTCTGGAGACATGCTTGGCCAGTCCAGCACCTTTACCCTCAGTTTCTTTAGCAAGGCAGTGGTCATCTTGGAGGTGGGTTTGGGGTCGTTATCATGTTGGAATACTGCCCTGTGGCCAAGTTTCCGAAGGGAGGGGATCATGCTCTGCTTCAGTATGTCACAGTACATGTTGGAATTCATTCCCCAGTGCCGGCAGCACTCATGCAGCCCCAAACCATGACACTCCCATCACCAAGCTTGATTGTAGGCAAGACACACTTGTCTTTGTACTCCTCACCTGGTTGCCGCCACACACGCTTGACACCATCTGAACCAAATAAGTTTATCTTGGTCTCATCAGACCACAGTAATCCATGTCCTTAGTCTGCTTGTCTTCAGCAAACTGTTTGCGGGCTTTCTTGTGCATCATCTTTAGAAGAGGTTTCCTTCTGGGACGACAGCCATGCAGACCAATTTGATGCAGTGTGTGCCGTATGGTCTGAGCACTGACAGGCTGACCCCCCACCCCTTCAACCTTTGCAACAATACTGGCAGCACTCATACGTCTATTTTCAAAAGACAACCTCTGGATATGACGCTGAGCATGTGGACTCAACTTCTTTGGTCGACCAGGGCGAGGTCTGTTCTGAGTGGAACCTGTCCTGTTAAACCGCTGTATGGTCTTGGCCACCGTGCTGCAGCTCAGTTTCAGGGTGTTGGCAATCTTCTTATAGCCTACGCCATCTTTTTGTAGAGCAACAATTCTTTTTTTCAGATCCTCAAAGAGTTATTTGCCATGAGATGCCATGTTGAACTTCCAGTGACCAGTATGAGAGAGTATGAGAGCGATAACTCCAAACACATCTGCATTAACACATTAACACATCTGCTCCCCATTCACACCTGAGACCTTGTAACACTAACGAGTCACATGACACCTAGGAGGGAAAATGGCTAATTGTGCACAATTTGGACATTTTTCACTTAGGAGTGTACTCATTTTTGTTGCCAGCGGTTTAGACATTAATGGCTGTGTATTGAGTTATTTTGAGGAGACAGCAAATTTACACTGTTATACAAGATGTACACTGACTACTTTACATTGTATCAAAGTGTCATATCTTCAGTGTTGTCCCATGAAAAGATATAATCAAATATTTACAAAAATGTGAGGGGTGTACTTACTTTTATGAGATACTGTATATACTATATATATATATATATATATATATTATATATATATATAAATATATATATATATATATATATATATACATACACACACACACACACACACACACACACACACACACACATATATATATATATATATATATATATATATATATATATATATATATATATATATATATATACAAGACCAAAGGACAGCTGCTGTACAGGCTTTTAAATGTTTGTCGCACAGCAAGACATGCAGATCACACAGCAAGGCAGCAGCAGCTGCTGAAGAGGCTTTTAAATGATCGTCGCGTGAAGCACGCCCCCAGGGGTGGGGGTTGTGGGGTGGGCAAGTGAAGCGAGTAGGGTGTACGACCCCCTAGTGTGTGTGTATATATATATATATTTATTTAAACGGCTTCTGTTGAAAAGTCAAATTTCCCCCTTGGGACCAATAAACTTCTATCTATACAGTTTATCAGTCAATGTGAGAGCTGCATGGCTGCCACCGATCCATGCTCAAAGCGGCTCTAAGGAGCGAAACTCTTTTGTTTCTTTTTGAAAGGCCAGTCAGCATTATGCAAAATGAGGGTAAATGACAGAAGACTTCATGAAGCTTCTCACACTTGTCTACATTAGTAAATTGCTTAAAGATGCAGCACCTTGCTGTACCTGTGGCCTTTTGTTGACACAGTTTGGAGTGCCACATTACTTGTGGGGAAGGCCGTCAGTGTGAATTATCAGAATGGCAGACAGCATAACCAGAACAAATGAACAAAAAGCTTTGTTCATGTTTGGTGTTCATCCATAGTGACAACCACACGGCAGCTCCTTGTAGTCATATAACAGTACAGTATGAGGCCAGAATCCTTCATTTGGATAATGTAAAGGAAACTTTTGTTTTAATTTTGTATGTGAATCTTTCCCATCTAGCAGGATGGCATTCACTATTGTTGAAGAAAGCGGCCTAATATTCAATGAAAGTGACCTCTACAGACAAAGGAGACCGAGTACTGCAAACCATGAGAACAGACTCATGGCACCACAGCCACAAGCAAAAGAGAAAGTCAGGCAGTGGCTTTGAAAAGGGTTCAAATACCAACAGCAGACAAGAGCGTCAGGGTGAGAGGCTTGCTCAGCTTTGTGTGAATTTAGACTCAGTATCTACACTCTTAGAGAAAGTAAAAACAAAAGAGAAAGAAAAAAAGAGAGTAAGACATTAAAAAAATCAAAGAATATGGAAAAAGGAAAGAAATGAAAAGGGAAAGAACAGAACAAAAAGAGTGGCACAGGAAAGCAAAATAATGTAACATTCTAAAACCCATCCATCCATTACCCAACCCTTTATATACTAACTACAGGGTCACGGGGATCTGCCATTCTAAAACCCGTTTAATTTAATTTAAAGTTGCAGTGCCAGAGTACTGGGTGCAAAGCAGAATCAGACCCAGTCCATCACAGACCCCCACCATATCAAAACTAGCAGCACTAAATTGATTAACGATATAAGCAAACTTGGTAGTGCCAAGTCAACTGAACTCAAGATCACTTAACATTGCATGGTTGTATTCAACTCTACTGTATACAAGAAAAACATTTTTATGAAAACAGGCATTTCAGCCAAGCACACAGTAAGGACCTCATCAGCTCACTGCTCATATAGTAGTAGGACAAGTGACCTGTTTTCACTGCTAATTCACTTATTTTCCCTTCATTTTAATGGCCTTGTTTTTAATGATTCAGTCTTCTAAATTAATTCTTTCCTTCATTAAATGGCAGCCAAACAGGAATGAGATATAAAGTGAGCCAACAGATGACCAGCTAAATTGGGGTTTCAAACTCCAACCAATTTCACTCCAACCAGTTTCTAAATTAGAAGCCGATTCTTGTTGAAGATTAAACCCGTTACTTAATTCCATGGCTTGTTTGTGCTCTCATTCTGCCACAGTAGACATTTCCAAAACTGTTGATTTTCTGCTTTTCTAAGAACAGCATCAAATGTTTTTGGTGACCTGAATAGATCAACCTTACTGAGACCTTCACCTTTGTTTATTTTCAGATATACTGTTGTGACTGGCACAGGGTAGCTAGTCATGTGGCGGCTTGTTTTATGTCTCATTATTGTTTTGCTGCTAATTAAGGAAATAGAAACAACTAAGGGGTCTGAGTCAAATTAATTAAAACTAAGGCAAAGGAAATTAATTAGCAGCAAGATATGGAAGAAAGATGATCTGCTGTGGCAACCCCTAACAGGAGCAGCCGAAAGAAGAAGAAGAAGAAAAACTGGTCACTAATTAAGAAGAGGGTTAGAATTAGTGATGGGAAAATGAAGCCTTGTGAAGCTTTGAGGCTTACTTTCTATTTGTGCTGAAAAAGATTCAAAGCTTTGAAGCCTCAGCCCCAGTATGAACAGCGACATCTAGTGGTTAACTGAGGTCAAGGCAAGCTCTCAAGAGCGCAAGTGAAGCAGCACTAGCTGTTTCACTGTAATGTCACCAGTAAAAGGTAAGGAAAGCCTATGTTCATTTTATTCTGCTAATGTCCTTGTCCATTTATACTATTCAACTTTTGAACGCCGTTTCCGCTGTTAGTTGCCATCTGTCACCAAAGCTCTCCAAATCACTCTCTCCTTACAACCCAACACAGTTGAATGAGAATGATGCATTTTATATAGGCTACCTGTTTATTTAGCGCCAAAGCTGTCAAACCGATGAAACGCTGTCAAACCAATAAAGCGCGCTGTGAAGCACTTATGACGTTCGAAGCTTCAAACGCCACGGGTCACGTGACAGCAGTGTTTTTACACAAGCTCCGACACAATGATTCGACTCACTATGCTTCAGATTGACTGACACAAACTTTGACGCTTCTGTATCATTTTCCCATCTCTAGTAAGAATGAAAACCTGCAGCCACTGCGGCCCTCCATAAGCGGAGTTTGAAACCAATGGCTAAAATGTTTAATTTGAACTCCATAGATAAGCTGTGACTGTGAGCTTTGGAGTGGCTTCTCTAAACGTGGAAAGGAATGTAATACTGTCATCACCAACTGCCGGTCTGTAAATCTGTGTCTAAGAAATGTCACTGGCCTGCTTACTTACTACTGCTACTTCCAACATTATATATGCATATACATACAGAAATAATGTCTGCCTTACCTTAACCTATTATACAAATGTACTTCGGCTAGTCTCTATTAAAAAGTGTTTTATTCCAAATACAGTTGATTTAATTAATTAATCAAGAAGAGCCTGAAAAATCTGGTTTTCATTTTTCACATTAGAGATTTTTGTATTTATCACTTACATATCCATCCATTAATTGAACAATTTTAGGATTGTGGGGAGCCACAAGACTGGAAGCAACTCGCAGGACAAATTCATACACACTCACACTCATTCACGACGTGCCAATTCAGTGTCAACAAGCAGGTCTTTGGGAAATCTTGGACTAAAATCAGAATAGCTGTATTTATATATAAAAAACACACAGATACACGCATTCAGACACATGGAAAATTTGGCAAACTCCACAAAGATGTTGACAGATTTAAAACCAGCTGCTTGAGCCTGTGAGGTCGCAGAGCTAAACACTATGCCACTGGCTTGTCCCACTATAAAATGTGAAACGTTCAAGAGGGTTCAACATTTTTTATTACAGCAACTAATTCTGTCATATCTCCTCCAGATTTTCTGCAGAGCTTTTATGTCTTTTTTATGGACCTAATATACACAACGTATTCCAAATGTGGCCTCATAAGAGTGTTAACGCTTAAGCAGAGCCTCCTGTGACTTGTGCGCCACATCATTCAGGCAATCAACATCCTACAGCCTTCTCAAGCCCATCTGGATAAAGTCTAGTAGTGGAGACCCCCAAGTCTATTCCATAACGCCTTAAACCCTATATCGTGTAATTCAGTATGTACAGCTGCCCTAACCCAACATACAGACAGAGACACAAGTGTTGCACAGCACACATTTTTATTTCCATGGGGAAGTGCTTTTCTTCACTCCCCACAGCAGCACAATATAAACAAGTATAACACAGTCTTTCACCTCAAGTCATCCTCAGCAGCTTTGTCCTTCTTCTTCCTGACTCTGACAATTGAGTAGTGGTGGATGGCCCCCTTTGTACGACATTCCGGAAGGACTCCAGGTGTCCAACGACCTTCTTCAGGCAGCACTTTCGGGTGTGGCGGAAGTGCTGCCAAACAGGGCTCAGTAAACGTCCAGGTGCCCCCAGACAGTGGCCATGGTCCCCAGCAGGGTTGAGCTTCATGCTCCAAACCCGTGGCCCCACTGCAAGACAAAGGGGCTGCCCACTATAGGTCCAGGGTAGATAATATCCTGAAAAAACTCCCCTAACCAGTCCTTTCACTGTTGAGGCGTCCCAGCAGGGTAAGGGTCCCGGCCGTCCGCCACAATTTGTATACTGTCAAAATTCAATCCTCCTTCTCTTCCTAATAAGTATCAAGCCTTGAGCATTGGGAAAGCCCATGGAAACAAACAAGAAACTCCAAATGCCTCAGAGCTTCTCCCCTATCTTCACAGGTAAGACCAGTAACTGTCAAAATCCTGAATTCTGTTCAGGTCTATGCACCAGTGTTGATAATGCAGTGGTGATTTAGCCGTGTAGAACAAAAAGCAAAAAGAAGAGTGCCACAAAGACCATCTTTGCTTTTAATGAGTTCATTACTGAACCTTCTACAAAAGGGAATGAATTCTAGCAAAGTAAAGATGAAGTACAATTACTCACTGATAAGTAACCATTAAAATAGCCAAGCATAAAACAACAAACATAAAATGTCCATTTCAACCCGAGGTTTAGGATGGAAGAGTACAGCATGCCTCCCCCGCAACGCCTCCTCTGGAAGTCACAAATCAAAGTATAAGAATTAAATTCAACCAAGACGCTGCTGACCACTATGGCTCCAAACGGCCAGACCTAATCATTCAAGCTTTCCCCAGACATGTCACCGTCTCTAGTTTTTAAAGTAGGTCATTTCACAAGCAAAGATAAAGCTGGTTAAAGCTCTGGTGGTCCTCCATGTGCCTGGCTCTGCATGGGGCTCCACAAACAAATCAAAAGGACTGCTTTTAAAGTGTGTCTCCATGTAGCAAATGGATGCAGACGGGTGCGTGAGTTTATCTTTGTGATGGACTGCTCATAAAATTAAAAAGTGGGGATACAAAACTGGATGAATGGCTGAATGAAATGTTTCAACTGTGTGTTACCCAAGAGAGATGCTACACTAGGTGGGTCAGTTTGATGCAGAAAGCAGACAATGGTAAGGTCTCAAGATGGCTGGGGTTCTGCCCCATACTTCCATTTGTCTGCTGTATTCACTGCGGCCCCTCCTGTCTGTGTCTGTTGCTAGTATATGTCCATTATATATATATCGCATGATGTGAGGGTCAGGGAAATTAGAAGAGGTATGGCACTGCTCTAGCATTGGGTCTCTGCAGCAGTCACCATTTTTAGAGTCCCACTGTTCTTACCCTTTGATTTTCTTTTTTGCATTATGAGACACAAGGTGTCTGAGGACTATTGTGAGATGATACGAAAGTAACCAGAGGCCTCATTTATAAAACTTTGCAAGGATTCAAGTGTGAAAATATGCGCACACCAAATACAAAAACAGGAAAAATGTGTACGCCAAAAAAAATTTTCAGATTTAGAAAGCCTGGCATAACACATGATTTGTACGCAACTTACCGTCTCTAAATCACAATCACCTCATAAATGTGTGTGCAAGAACTCACCTCGAATGCCACCCGGAAACATTCATATATGGAGCAGGCTAATCATCCTCATTCATATGCAATCACAATGCTGCAGAACTTCAATGGCTGGTAGAGCAGCCTCCACCTGACACGCGGAGACCACATCCACTGCATTCAAGAGCATCTGGCTGCACTCCACAGCTGAGAGCGCAAGATTACGCGCAACAGTATAGCGCCTCTTCTCTGCATTCTGGGAGTCAGAGAAAGATGTAAAGTGCCAGTGTCTGAGCAGGTAGCCGCTATCACCTGGCACATGTCATGACATCTTTGCCATTACAATAAATAGTACCGGCCATATATAAAATAGAGGATTCAGTCAGTTACCTTAGCAGAAATCCATTCATCACATACAGCACTATCTTGTCTGTCAAAGCTACTTTGCCTCAAAATAAATGAATCATGGGTTTGACCCAGGCTAGCAAGCCACTACTACGTTTGTCAGGCTCATCTTGGCATCACAGATGACTTATGTATTAATGGAATGTCACTGCTCACAGTTAACAAAAACAGCTTCATTCTCACTAGGTACCCTTTTTGCAATAGGAGTTTGCTAAACTACTCTGTTTTGGCTTTGCAGTTTCTTTCGGATCTGTCTTTCTGGTTTCTGACTTGTGCCTGTCTTCCTGGCCACTCGCTTTCTTCATCCTTGCTGTCCATACACAGAGGCCTGGCCAACTCCTTACATAAGAATACCATGAACAAGTCATCATCACAAATTATACATGTAAGCAGTCAGTGGCTTGTGCCACATACAGTAAGACTTGCTATCAAGATGGGTTGTAAACCCGGGCTGGTGCCGACTTGCTTTTGATTGTGGGTTAACCTGAGAAGGTGACTCCAAGGTGCAGTCTGTTGTCATTAACTTTTCACACCCTGATGTTCTTTTTGCTATGTGTTTATTATACATGCACACAAACTTTAGGCAAAAGAATGCACATTGCAAAAACACTGGGTCATGTGGCTAACCAACAAATGATGACTACACCCTTGTCTCCAACTAAAGGTAATTATTTCTAATGTTACATTAGGAACTGTATCATAATTAAAAACATGGCACAAGTGGAACATTGTAGCAGATCTTTAAGAAAGGGAATGAGCGGAGAGAATTTTAGGCAAGATGTGAAGTCAAAGTTGCAATGATCACTAGCAGGGAGACAAGACTTGAGCCAAATTATCCAGAAAGCAGCAAAAGCAGAGAGAAGTAGAGCCACAAAATGACTGCTAGAATTGAACTAAAGCCAAAGCTCCTTTCTGTTCAAAAGTTACTTTCAATTAGACTTGACAGTAAGATCTGGAGAGTTTTAGGTGTGGCTACACTTCAGAACCTGCAAAATGGAAAAGTTCTGAAGAAAAACATGAAATGCTATCACAAAGTACTCCACCTACACAACATGATTAGGAAGATAAATATTATGAAGATAAATGACTGGTTTCTAAGCAATCTCTGGGGGCCTGCCTGAGAAGGTTTGAGGAGTGGGAGCAATAGGCCAAAACTGTCCAACTGTTAGAGCAGAAATCATCAGAGAGAGCACATGAGAAGGCATATCATAGAGACTTTACAGAGCAGCCATTGAGGGAGAGTCTCAAAGTTGAGATCCGGGCCTGGAACACAATTAAACAGCGTCAGTCCAGTGAAGGAAGACAACTGAGAAATTGGTACATCTGCAGCTACACACATAAAGGTTCACCCGCTGACATTTAATGGATAGATGACATAGAACTACAACATTACCACATATCAGCGCACAACTCAACATCTCTGCTGTGCATCTGACAACAGAGAGCTTGAGATCCCCACTGATGTGTCTTTGACACCAGCCACATAACTGCAACAGAAAAGCAGACCACAGTGCCATTTCAAAATGTTTGTGTGTCATTATAAAGGAGCTGAAAGGTGTCATTAGGAAGAGAAACATCAAAGCAAGGTCTATGATATGGAGCTAATGAGTTGTGTCAGCCTGGAGATGTCACCCACAGTATAAGCTGGCATTGCATCACTCAGGTGAGAGGCTCCAGTGCCTGCTGTGGAGGAGTCCATAAAAAAACAGCAAGCCTGCCACAGTCACACTTGAATTCCAACTAGCGTAGTGCCAGGATACAGTTGATGATAGACTTCTTAGGCGTAAAACTAGACTACTCCGTTCGCTGGTGGGTGGGCAAGTGATCACGGATACTATTGAGGATGACCTTAGCAAAGACTTTACCCAGCACCAAGAGCAGTGTTATCCCCCTTTAGTTTCCACAATCCAGACAATCAATCTTCCCTTTCCAGATAGGGACGACAAGTCCCGTTTTCCAGTCAGTTGGGATTATGCCAGTCTCCCAAATGGAAACAAAGATTGCTTGCAATGCCAGGAGGACAGCCTTACCACCAGCCTGGAGAAGTTCACCACAGATACCACAAATCCCTGCAGCCTTCTCTGCCCTCTGGTGGTTCACCACCTGTACGATCTCAGTGAGATTGGGTGCTTCACAGATAATTTGAGGATCAGCCTCAAGAACCGTGGACCCAGGGATGTCCAACATCCTAGCCGGAGGATCAGCTTTAAACAGCTGCTCAAAGTAGCCAGCCCAGAGGGTCACAGCTGCGGTGTCATCTGTAAGGACCGTTCTATCAGCTGCCGTAACTAACTAATGTATGGAGGCAGTTTATACTGAATTGTACATGTATACATTTTTTCTGTATTGTACCAGAAATGTATAACTTTAATGTATCTGTTTTGTTATTCAAGGAATTTATTGTGCTTTAAGTTAAGATGGTCAGAAAAGTTTTATAATTATAAAAAGAACAGAGACAGCACTAGATTGTACAGATACATACAGGATCAAAGCTTTTGAGCAGAGCCATCCATTACCAGGCTAAACACGAAGATCTTATCATGACAGATATGACTCTCGCTCTTTCATTTAACATAATAAAATAATAGCCTGTAACATTTAACTGCTAAAAAATCACAAGAGCGAAATGTTTGCTAGACAGAATCTTTGTAGGCATGACAGCAGACTTTAAATTTGAGTCCAAAGCTTAAAAACAGTATTGTAAGACTACCAATATATAAATATGGATATTGCACAAGCCCAACATAAACATATGCTGTTCCATTGTTCATGGGGGTTCATGTTGAAAACCTGAGTGGCTGGACCAGGCCCAGGGGATGCTCGCGTAACACCTGGCTGCAGCAGATAGATGGTCATTTCCGGAGGGTGGGACTTGATTGTGTGCCTGAATGGGGGGTTTGCCAACCCTTCGACTCATCTGGTCCTGGCCAGTGCCACCTGTTAACAACAGCATAGGTTCCAGAAATCACTTGCTATGGGTGTACAGAAGTGTTTGGTTTAATAAGAAAAAGTGAAGGTGAAAATGTATGAAAGAATAAATGTATCTTTTTTTTTTACATACTACTATTTTTGAAAATAATAGTAGTGTCCTCTATGCAGTGATCGCTTTGGTAAAAGCAGAAGGAAAATTCACATACATTGGAATAATTACTTTCGATATGAAAACTAGGACTAATAAAGGTTAAGCGTGTGCCCCGGGGTTTAGAACTACAATTGAAATGACACTCCTAATTCAAAACCTTCCACCAAAAGAAAAGATGAAATAAAACCAAACATGCCTAAGCCTAAAAAGAAGGCTTGGATTTGCTTAAGAATGCAATAGAAAAATGAAACAACTAACAGAAGAGACTTTCCCTGTAGATATTTAATATATATTTCAATATCCTCAATCATTTAATATTTATATAGGAATAAATTATTCACAGTAGAACTCTTATGATTCATACTCCATCAGCTAATATGGACACACTAGAGTTTCTAATCTTTGAGAATTTTTGAAACAATTATTTAAAATGAAACATAGCAATTGGTTTAAATTATTCATTAGAAAGATTTATGATGTGGCAGGAGAAAATATATAAGGGTGTATAGTACCAATTTGTATTTAGTTAAAGTCTAAAGAAACTTCCACAAAAAGCCTAATCCGAGTGCAAACTGAGCATATGTAGCATATACAGAGCCAAGTTGCTCAGCTGACAAAGAACCGTTAAAAAGAGACACTGAAACATGGAGACAGTGGACAGGAAAAAAGCTTGACTGGACCAGTTTGCAGAAAAGGTGGCCACAATGACAGCTGAGGCTTCTCCACATGCTAGTGTGAACTGACAGAGGTGGCTGCTAGGCTGTGCAAGAAGGAAATTTCCTGATGCGCATCAGGTTTCTTGAGTAGCCACTGAGGATAACCACTGAGCCAGCTCAGTTCCTATGAGCAGGCAGACAGCAGCTAAAGGAATGAAACCTGAAGCACAAGGGGTCCTACTGTTTACTATAATGACTGATAGACCAGTGGTACTTATTACTTCTTGTTCTTTTAAACAAGAAAAAGTATGCAGTGGTAGCAGCAGGACACTATAGCCTGGCAGCACTGGGAATTTGATTTGTATCCCTGACCTAAAAATGCTTGTATAGAAAACACCAGACTTTTAAATGACCGTCCCCTACTACCTGAAACAAACTAACTCAATAGCTCAATTGGCAGGTAGAAAGAGAGGACAGAGGACCGGAAAGTGACAGAAAATTTTTGGTGTGTTCCATGTGTCAATGGTTCTCTGTGTAAAGAACTGACTATGAAATTTACTCTTAACAAGTTTCCAATTGTGTCCCCGTGTTCTTGATGAATTCAATATAACAGTGTTGATCCACAGTACTAATTCCCTTTACAGTTTTAAACACTTCAATCATGTCACCTCTAATCTTATTTTGCTTAAACTGAAAAGGCTCAGCTCTTTTAATTTTTCTTCATAATTCATCCTCTGAAGCCCTGGAATGAGCCTAGTTGCTCTTCTATGGACCTTTTCTAGCACTGCTTTTTGTAGCCTGGAGACCAGACCAAAGCTGCACACAGAACTCCAGATGAGGCCTACAAAGTTTGAGCAGAAACTCCTTGTACTCACAAACCATGCTATATAACCTAACATTCTGTTAGCCTTCTTAATGGTTGCTGAACACTGTTTGGAAGTTGATAGGGTAGAGTCCACTATGACTCCTAAATCCTTCTCATAAGACATACTTTCGACTTATATACTTCACATTATATATTCAAACCTAGCATTTTTACTTCCTATGTGTAATACTTTACATTTACTGACATATTAAATTTCATCTACCACAAATCTGCCCAAGCCTGTATGTAGTCCAAGTCCCTCTGTAATGATTTAGCAGATTATCTGCCAAACCACCTATCTTAGTATCATCTGCAAACTTAACCAGCTTGTTACTTATATTCCTATCCAAATAATTTATACTGTATATATTAAAAATAGCAGTGGCCTCAGCACTGACCTCTGTGGAACAACACTGTTAACGTCACCCAATTCTGATAAGGTTCCTCCCAAAATCACCCTCTGATTTTTGTGTCTGAAACAATTCTGCACCCATCTACAAATATCTCCCTGAACTCCCACTTCTTTTAGTTTGATGCCCAACCTCTCATGTGGCACGTTATCAAATGCTTTCTGAAAGTCAAAGTGTTCTGTGGTGAGTAAATTAGGAACATCCTCACCATTTATTTAGGGACACAATTTGAATAAAAAAAAAAAAAAGCACAAACCTACTAATACAATTGAGGATTGTGGAGGACAGTAGGCTTATCAAACAGCCTTGGCTACAAGACAAAGATCAACCGGGACACATTCACATAAACTACCCAGTTTGCAGTAATCAACTAACCCAACATGCATATTATTTCACTTTTAGAGAAAAACTGACACAGACATAGACAGAACATGAAGACTACACACTCCCCTACCAATTTAATAAATGAGAATCATTCTAACGCTAAGAAGTATCCATCTCTGATGGCATCTACTACAAGATTGATATGGATCATGTTTTGAGTGTGTGCTGTTACATCTGGAAGCAAGGTGAAGACATACAGTATTTATACAGTCCAAGAATGGATCAAAGAGAGATCTTTACCCTTCCTTCCTTCCTTCCTTCCCATTTAGGAGAATCTTTCTTCTTAGCACTTCCTCTGATATTGTTTAATTAATTATTCATTCAGTTGTTTCCGACACTAGGTGATCTGATTGACAAAATCTCATTACTCAGCTTATTTTGATTGCATTTCTGCATCCTACAAGATGGCAACCAGTCTATCCTATTTGCTGTTTCACAATTCCATGTGTCAGTGGATTTTCTTCACTCCAGAGGTTGCCGGTATGTTTTAGCTTCTACTTGATTCTAAACAATTTCTAAACAATTTCAATGTGGTATTATATTTGATCTGATTGATTTATCTGTCTTGTTCTCCAGGGTGTGTACAGTATTCTATTCATTACTAATAATTAATGATAATTGTTTACATTTATATAGTGCTTTTCTCACTACAAGTGAAATACAACAGAACCTCATCATACAGGAATTAGCAGGACTATACTCAACTTTAAGAAGTCTGGGACAGGAAAATAACAAAATCAAAAACCATAGCAATATTAAAATCAGAGCCGTGACTTTTTTTTTTTTAACATCAATATTATCGTCACATGAAGAAAACAGTACCCTCTTCCTGCACTCTTGCTTGGTCTTAGTGTATGTAACTGTGATTCACTACACATATTGTACAAGTTAACAGAACAGGCAATGCAAGTGGTTATTTAAGACCATTTCACTACTAGCAATTTTCCACTTTACATGGTGCTTATCCTTCTTGTAAGGTGAGAGTGAACCATATTGAGAATCCACTTTTCAGTGCCATTTGTTGCTACCAAGAAGACCACTGCTTCAAAACAATAAGCTTCTTTTATTATTGCAGTATCTCTTCTTATGTTTTGTCACAGCTTTTGTCCCTTGAATATGACGTGTTATTTTTTTTATGACACGGCTTAATCCCAGTAAAATGAATTCCATAAGAATCTCTCCGTCTTCTCAATCCATTTCAACTTAGTGGATGATGTTTCCTCCATTTTCCCCTTCATCCATTTGCTGAATTCGGTAATTCCAACAAAAGGTCACGGACTGATAGTACCTTAGTCACTTTACCTTGCATTAACTTGCAATTGCACTTCTCTTCCTAGATTTGAAGCTCTATCAGTGGTCACACAAATCACGACTAAACATGTATTTTTTCTGTCTTGCACTTTAACTGATTATAGTCTAATCTACCTTTTGATTTGTCTCTTCATTCGGACAACTGTGATGAGAACAGCCCATTCAGCCCAACAAGCTTGTCTATCCTATTCGCTGAGATCCTCCAAAATAATGTCAAATCCAGTTTTGAAGGTCTCTAAAGTCCTACTTTAGTCCTATTCTATAACCTCAAAAACCATAAAATGAGTACCAAATCCCTCAAAATGATTAAAAATAAACATATAAAAATATTAAAAGATTCCAAACTACAGCACTTAAAAAAGATTTCATTTCAGATCCATCATTCTTTCCAGGTTTGTGAAAAAAAATCTTTGATTGTGGGTGTGTGTCATTAATTATTATGATTTTTACAGTTACAAACTTTAGGGCTACCCTTTCCGATTATGATTTAGGATTATAATTTGACTTACATGATAAAAATTGGGCAAGTTATATGGTGTTTCTTCTTCTGGGGCCTCATTTAAAAATCTTTGTATGATTTCGAGTGTGAAAATACATGTACTGTATTCCAAAAAAAAATACAAAGTTATAGAACCTGCAGTTTTATTTCTACACAATTTACCCTTTATAAATCATAATCCTCTTCTAAATGTGCATTCGTGAACAGGCCTCAAACCCTGCCCGGTGCATCCGGAAAGTATTCACAGCGCATCACTTTTTCCACATTTTGTTATGTTACAGCCTTATTCCAAAATGGATTAAATTCATTTTTTTCCTCAGAATTCTGCACACAACACCCCATAATGACAACATGAAAAAAGTTTACTTGAGGTTTTTGCAAATTTATTAAAAATAAAAAAACTGAGAAATCACATGTACATAAGTATTCACAGCATTTGCTCAATACTTTGTCGATGCACCTTTGGCAGCATTTACAGCCTCAAGTCTTTTTGAATATGATGCCACAAGCTTGGCACACCTATCCTTGGCCAGTGTCGCCCATTCCTCTTTGCAGCACCTCTCAAGCTCCATCAGGTTGGATGGGAAGCGTTGGTGCACAGCCATTTTAAGATCTCTCCAGAGATGTTCAATCGGATTCAAGTCTGGGCTCTGGCTGGGCCACTCAAGGACATTCACAGAGTTGTCCTGAAGCCACTCCTTTGATATCTTGGCTGTGTGATTAGGGTCGTTGTCCTGCTGAAAGATGAACCGTCGCCCCAGTCTGAGGTCAAGAGCACACTGGAGCAGGTTTTTATCCAGGATGTCTCTGTACATTGCTGCAGTCATCTTTCCTTTTATCCTGACTAGTCTTCCAGTCCCTGCCGCTGAAAAACATCCCCACAGCATGATGCTGCCACCACCATGCTTCACTGTAGGGATGGTGCCAGGTTTTCTCCAAATGTGATGCCTGGCATTCACACCAAAGAGTTCAATCTTTGTCTCATCAGACCAGAGAATTTTCTTTCTCATGGTCTGAGAGTCCTTCAGGTGCCTTTTGGCAAACTCCAGGCGGGCTGCCATGTGCCTTTTACTAAGGAGTGGCTTCCATCTGGCCACTCTACCATACAGGCCTGATTGGTGGATTGCTGCAGAGATGGTTGTCCTTCTGGAAGGTTCTCCTCTCTCCACAGAGGACCTCTGGAGCTCTGACAGAGTGACCATGGGGTTCTTGGTCACTTCCCTGACTAAGGCCCTTCTCCCCCAATCGCTCAGTTTAGATGGCCGGACAGCTCTAGTATGAGTCCTGGTGGTTTCGAACTTCTTCCACTTACGAATGATGGAGGCCACTGTGCTCATTGGGACCTTCAAAGCAGCAGAAAATTTTCTGTAACCTTCCCCAGATTTGTGCCTTGAGACAATCCTGTCTCGGAGGTCTACAGACAATTCCTTTGACTTCATGCTTGGTTTGTGCTCTGACATTAACTGTGAACTGTGGGACCTTATATAGACAGGTGTGTGCCTTTCCAAATCATGTCCAATCAACTGAATTTACCACAGGTGGACTCCAATGAAGCTGCAGAAACATCTCAAGGATGATCAGGGGAAACAGGATGCACCTGAGCTCAATTTTGAGCTTCATGGCAAAGGCTGTGAATACTTATGTACAAGTGCTTTCTCAATTTTTTTATTTTTAATAAATTTGCAAAAACCTCAAGTAAACTTTTTTCACATTGTCATTATGGGGTGTTGTGTGTAGAATTCTGAGGAAAAAAATGAATTTAATCCATTTTGGAATAAGGCTGTAACATAACAAAATGTGGAAAAAGTGATGCGCTGTGAATACTTTCTGGATGCACTGTATGCAATCACAATGCTGCTGGCCTTCATTGGCTGGTACAGCAGGTTCCTACATGACGTTCCCAGTACTGCGAAACAAAAGTTCTCGTCCATTAATTAGAGGCACGCAAAGAACCTTTATTTGGTGGCCAAGGCACAGGTGACAGCAATAAGTTTAAATATGCTGAAAAGCAAGAGGTTAATGCTGCTATAAATGCCATGACATCTACTGTACCTACACCATGCCTGAAATAAAAGATAAATAAGGTCCGATTTCTGGAGACAAAACGGATTGCTTGGTACTGGCAGAGTGTGCGTGTAATGGGAGGAGGAAAGAACACATCTACTCTCTCCGATTTCGATCTGCAAATGGCGTCTATAATCGGAGATGCCTTTTTATGCGCCATTATTCCAGAACAGTCCCTGATGATTGTCAGTCTTACCTTGGCATCATCGGCACAATGGCGCAGTGGTAGCGCTGCTGCCTCGCAATAAGGAGACCTGGGTTCGTTTCCCGGGTCCTCCCTGCGTGGAGTTTGCATGTTCTCCCCGTGTCTGCGTGGGTTTTCTCCGGGTGCTCCAGTTTCCTCCCACAGTCCAAAGAATTGCAGGTTAGGTGTATTGGCGATCCTAAATTGTCCCAGGTGTGTGCTTGGTGTGTGGGGGTGTGTGCCCTGCGGTGGGCTGGTGCCCTTCCCGGGGTTTGTTCCTGCCTTGCGCCCTGCGCTGGCTGAGATTGTCTCCAGCAGACTCCCATGACCCTGTGTTAGGATATAGTGGGTTGGATAATGGATGGCATCACAGTTGACTTGCATGTAACAGAATGTAACAGCTTATGGTTAATAAAAGCAGTTCCATTCTCGCTAGGTACCCTTATTGTAATCTGCGTGCATTAAAGTGCTCCAATTATGTTAGGATAAAGGACACAAATTGCCTTTTTATGTTGGTAACAACATGTTATGTCATATGTATGTGCACCTACACTATATGAAAACTAGATGTAGCACTTCATTGGTCCAACATAGTGAGCATGACAGAGTAAAGCTTCTGACCTTTCAGTAGTTCCCTGAGAAGTACCAACAGGTGGCCTAAACTGACGAAAAAAACAAAAAAGTTCTTCAGCGTAAATATGCAGCATTGGCCCTATTTAAAGGGAACTAAAATACAGTCTGTACATCGCATTAATCAAGTCTGAGCTTTAATGTTTGTCACGTCAATGGACATTATAATAACGGCTCAGTAATATGAACTCTTATAAATGTGAGTCATTATTTACCTGGTTTGGCTACATTTCCCTGCTTGATCAAGGGTGTCATCATTTCCCTATTTCTCCAAAATATTACGTTGGCATGGGTTAGGGTCGCTGTAAATATACACACATTCCCCTGTCACGTTTTCTTTTATAAAGAATGTGTATGCATATTTCAAGCCTCTTTTTGTGCTTGTGTAAACTTTACAAATGAGGCCCTTGGTCCTTTTGCTTCAATAATATGTGCCTTCTACTTAACAGTTTGGTCAAAACCAAACCTGATGACCATGTCTGCATCCTAAGTATACTGAGTTGTAGCAACAGGAACGGCTGTTTGGAGGATCAGACAATTTGCATTAAGCAGCAGTTGTTCCCAATGAAGTAGCCATTGAGTGCATATCAATTTTAATACATCAACATGTTTGCTACATTTAAAATTTTAAATACTTCATAAGAAACTGCCTCATTTTTTAAAGTTTATTTTCAGTATGCAAAGCTACTATTAATGGATCTTGCATGCAAGTAACACTATAAGAGCAGGTCCCCCACAATGCTCTAAATAATGGGCATTAATGCCACCATCAAATAAATCAGATTTATTTGTATTCTGATGTGGAAAAGAAGCCTTGCCAACAAAACGAACAATACTTTTGTTTGCTTTTCCATATATTTACAATAAATATGAATAAAGCAGTACAAACCAAGAGACATCCTGCAAAAAGTTTGGGTACAAAGAATAAATCTGTGCATCTGAAAAGCCCACTACTAGTAGACTCTCACCGAGGCCCATGATAAAAGGCTTGAGTGACTGTAATTAATGCAAAAGCTTTCTGTTGATTTACAAAGACTTCAGGCCCTTGCACATTCTTCCAGCAGGAAATTTTCTCGCTAGAATAATTGACAATAAAGTCTTCCTGTGTACTTCAAGATTGGTGTGACAACCGCACAATAGAGATCAGGATTAATTCACAAAATCGTACAGAGAAATGCAGCACTAAAAAATCTGCAGGCAGACATGAAAAGATTAGCGGCAGATCAATGTTTCTTGTTGAAAGTGACCGAGCTGCCGAGAGCAGACTTCATAGCAACTTCCTTAACTTCCCAGCTCCATGCCAGTGCTCATTTTACCGTCTAGATACATTCCTCTGAGAACAAACTGAAGCCCTTGGGTGACCATCTATGACAATACAGGAGCCTAAACTGTACTGTTTTACCACCTTCTAAATACAATAGAACTCTTTCTAGAAACTATTTCAATTGATCTTTATAGATTCCCAATATGCCAATAAAATCTGAAACAAGACATGGAGGGAAAAATGAAAACAGCCAACAGAAAGTGAGGCTCAACCTGAGACACTGACCCCATACGCGAAGTGCTCATCTATCCAAGGTTTTTAATGTAAAGAGAAAAATACACCATATAAACCACTTGTGCCATGCTTTTGTGCTTGACTCTTCTAAATTACAGCAGCTTCACTTATCACTAACTTCAGGGAATCAAGAATAAATATTCTCTGCGTGTTGCACGGACTCCTTACAGATCCTTGTCATTTCTTGTTGCCTACCTCAAGATGACTATTATGTAAAGCATCTGAATTTTACAAGAAGTGCATTCTCTGTCTCCTGCACAAGGTCCACAGTTAGACCTCCAGGCATTTGCACATAGCAGTTTACAAATACATCGGCCTATTAAAACCCCTTACACCCTTGGAGAATTTTTAAGCAGTCTTCACCTGGAGGGAGTACTGCCAAAATTAAGTCTTGTTTTTCAAAAAATAAAAGCAGGACAGTCAGTTTTTCACTAAAACCTGACCTAACTTCTCAAATGTGATAGAATCTCTGTTTGAGTCAAATTTAGACATTCCTTTACTTTGAAACTGCTGCTAGAAAAAAAAACAGGAACTCACAATAATATTTTCAAATCTTTATCTGATGCAGTATATCTCATGTACAAGTAATGCCAGGGCAGTTTTTCACTCTGACACGTCAACTGTACCTGTCTATAAAGTTTCATGTTGATGACACAAAGAAATAAATAGTTACAGCATTTGACACCATGAGTTCTCCTCCCCTATCCAAAACCTCTCCAAAAGGGGATCCAGGTTCAGAACAATTTTACTGCACATAAAACAGTGACGTATATAAAAGCTCTAAACCCCATCCCCTCATACACTCTTACACCCAAGTATCCCCCTACCTGACCTACACATTCACATAAAACTATTTACAGTATATTGCTTGCTCCTGCTTCAAATAGTGTATTTTTTCATTACGCACACTGTCAGCCGAGTCTCATTATTTCCAAATATGCAAATCTATGTATTGTTGGAGATGTCGCAGTTGCTGCCATCCAATGGTATAAAGTTTGTGAGTGTGTGACTTATCGAGTCAGAGCTAATGACCCAAAAATGTGAGGTGGTACTTGCCAAAGGTCGCCTCGTGACTCCTCTTATTTGGAGGATATCTCATGATTGATACATTGTACAATAATGTGCTTGGACTTGTTTTGATCAGGAGAATCTACTGTAAGTACTGATGTGTCACTTGTAGATATTTGCTGTGGTTTTGTGAAGTAACATGAGACAGCAAGCGAAAAATCAAAAAAGAGGTGCAACACTGTTTCTGGTCAGTGGGAGGGTTCATTGTATTGGTTGAAATCTATTGGTCGGACCTTTTGATTGATGCATAACACTTGGGTGTTCTTTATATAGAAATAACTGCTAAAATCTTTTCATGCCAAAATAAAAGTCAACCATAAATACTGCAACAATTTGATTACTATGAGTGTGATATCGACACCTGTTGCTTACAAACAAGGTATTGTTTGTGTCAGTGTGTAGCATATTTCACCTGTATGATTCAGGAAGATTTTTTAAATGATCACTCTGCCCGGTTCTAGGCCACTCAGGGTATAAAAGGGTAGTTATAGTTTTGGTAAATGGAAGCAGTAAATAACTGTGTACAACTCACAATAAGCTGACAAACTGCTGCCATCACTCCCAGGCTGCACCTGTGATGATGTGGTTCCTTTTACATTGTTTTTCTCTCTATAGTAGACTTTCTGATTCTGCCGTGTTTCTGATGCATGTTTGTGACAACATAAGCGATCTGGAAATGATCATTTGATTGCACATTCCTGGTAAGAATATGTTTTGTATTCTCTTGTGTGAGTTCTCACTTAAGTGTAGAAATAAATCAAAATAAAAATCAACCACACAGCATGAAAAGTTTACTGTGATTTGGTCTTTTGAGAGGAAACCACACACTGAGAGGGTGAAAGATTATTGCAGAAGAAGACAAATGCTGAGGTGGTGAGCACAGCTGGACTTCTTTTAAATTGGCTAAATTTCATACTATTGGTGTTTTTCTGTTGAAAGAACTTTTTCTATGTATAAACTTTTTTACAATATATGTATAATCGCAAGACACAGATCAATACTCAGCAACTACCTTGGCTTGAAAAATGGCCGTATCTGGTAAGTTTTTAAGCTTTTCCTCTGTGCCCCATTGCCATCATTATAAAGCAGCAGTGCGGGCAAAATATTTTTTTAAATTTATAAAAACTGCTCAATTTTAGATCATAATGATGTCTGGCAAATGCATAAATACTATATTTGTGAAGAAATAACTTTGACTTGATAAATACCAAACTTATTCTTTAAAAGCATCCTTTTTCTGATGCACCTTGGCCCAAGAATAAGAGAGGTAAGCCCAACACCACCAGCACCTTCATCAGCATGTTCATCACTAACAGTGAATTAGGAAAATAAGTGTCTAGCAAGTTCGGTTTGAATGAAAATTATTTTTTGCTACCAAATGTAAACCTTTGTAACTAGCTCTTTCCTATCTTAATGGACATAGCTTTAACAAAATAAGCACTCAGGCTTCATGGCAATGAGAAGCTCACCCCTGGATGGTCTGAAAAACACACACAACTTATGACATCACGACAGAAGCCAAAGGATGACTATGAAAGCTACAGAAGTTACATGTTTTGGGCTGCATGTACAGGCCTCTCTCAGTAGCTGCCCTGCTCAGGATCTTTTAGTGTCACAGCCATTATTACGACTGGTTGGGTTGGCACTAAAGTGAAATATCACAGACATATACCTCATCTCAGAAAAGAAAAAGCAATCCCTGAACAAAGTGGCATCCTCCACAAGCTCTATTAGAGGCAGACCCAGGAAAGGGTACATATGTCCCTTAGGTAATCCCAGAAGGTTAAAGCCATGTATACTATGTTCAAGCATGATTCTGTTGGCAGGTCAGCCATAAAGAGTCATTCAACTGACAACAATATGCAGTCAGCATACGTTTGGACAGCATCCTAAACAATGAGCCCTACTTTTCAACTCCTGCTGTTCTGGTGGTTTGTTGTTTCAGAATTCACTGATACCCCATTCATCTAAATGTATGAATCCAGATGGGTTACCATTCCCAAGTGAGAAGGAAAACTCATTATTAAAGATGATTCTAAGTCTGGCCATGACAGCTGGTTGTTCAACCAATGCACCAGTACAGATCCAGTCAGATGATAAAAACAGGCTTTTATTAAGAATGTCATTAATGAAATTCTACCTTTGAAGGCTACTACATCAGTACTTGAGGTATTACCTAGTCAGAATCAAAAATTATGACTACTAAGTCTGTTTATTTTTAATTCTTTGATCCGACCACTTGCCTTTCCCTTTCCTGTTCCTAGTGAAATGAACCTATGTGCAGTGTTTCCGCTATCACTGAAACAAGTGGCTGGCTGCCCAGTACTCCGGTACTGACTCCAGTGGGGAGAGTAAGGGCACTGCAACATCACCCAAGGGTCATTGTGAGCAGGAGATGTTTATTCAGAAACCATGGGCAGGACAAGCAACAAAAAAAACAGAAACCAAAGAGGCAAGACAAGATTGAAAGTCAAATGCAGCAAAGAGATCATAAACAGAACACAAACACTGCCTATTTGTTTGAAAACTAATACAAAAATACAGAGAAGTGTTTTATATCTACCAGTAGATAAGGGCAGTGTGTAATTGCCTTTATATTGTTATTTCAAATGATATCCGCAGCAGAACGACAGCGATCATGCGACCAAATAAACTAAACATCACGCAAGCAAAGAAAGATGGCAATAAAATTAACTTTATTTCAAGATTTCAAATACCTTGTAAAATGTATAAATTAATTTCCTATATGTCAAAACAGATAAAAAAACATGCATATAAATCACATTAATACTGAAGTCATATTAAATCTCTATATTTTTGAAAGGCGTACACTTGAACTGAGTTGCCTATTATGTTTTTAAGTTATTTCCACATGGTATTTTGATATTCTTTACATTGATTGGCTGCCAAAATAACCCTCGCCTTCTACTACTCATTAGACTAGCAATTCACTTAACATCTCCAAGAGGCAAGATTTTAGCAACCACAGTCCTTAAATATGACATACCTTCTGTATAAAACTCAAGACGTACGTGAGAGTTGTTTTGAGGCATACATCTGACACTGCCTTTAAGCAATTACATTATTCCTTCGTACCCAAAGCAAATCCCACAACTATCATGGCCTTTGTTGTTGATTACCGTAAGTTGGAAAATGTGATTCAATTAAAAAGTAATTTGTAAGAATATCTTTTGAGAATGTGAATTTAAAATTTGCATTTCTCCTTTTTTGTGGGTACTACTTTATTGTAGTTGAATTAAAATTTGACACACTTAACTTTTTTTTTTTTAGAAATCTGAATTGTCTATGTATATAAAATGCTAAGGGTTATGTCCATCTGTCACTCAATTACTCACCAACCACTGGGGATAATTCCTTGTTCTTGGTCTAAATCAAAAGCTTAAAACGTGGTATACATTTTTGAAGCAAAAAATAAAATGTGCCTACCGGCAACCTTATCAAGATTTACATCTTTCTTGCAGCAAACTGCATTGGCAAAGTGACTGAGAGGGTGACATGGCAGAAAGAAAAAGAAGAGCTGTGACATCTACTGAACAGGAGGCAAATTGCAGAAGCCAATTATGTCATAGGAAGAAGAAGATTGACAGCTCCGACATCTGCAGCGCACAACCTGCTGGTACTTACCAAATGTAGCTAGCAGCGACCTCCACTAAGTTATCGGAGTGCATGATGCACCATGATAACCTGCTGGCATTTACAAACTACAGAGGCTAGAACCTCAATCTTGGGAAGAATGAAGGTTTGCATGTTTCCTAGTTTTATACAATACTAACCACAGCTTCTGTCGTAGACGGGAAACAGGGTAATTAAAAGGTTTGCTATTCTTGATCTTACGCGTAACTTTAGCACCTTTCCCTGTATTCACATGTGTTCCTCTTCACCGGCACCCCTCTTCTTGAGTGCATTCTTGTAACACCTGCATATCATAGGTCCTCACAGGTGGCGCAGTGGTAGTGCTGCTGCTTTGCAGTAAAGAGACTGTGGAAGATTGTGGATTCGCTTCCCAGTTCCTCCCTGTGTGGATAGCACTTTCTATATAAATGTAATGAATTATTATTATTATTATTATTCTTTCATTACTTGCGAGGCACCTTTCTTGCTTCCTGCTTGGTCATATATTTGCTATCTTTCAAAACAACTCTCTCTACATGGCTTATACGCCTTTACTCCTCCCTATATAGCAGATTACATTATTCAACTATTTATCAGCACCAGGGCTGTGGAGTCAGAGAGTAGAGTCAATTATTGGGTTACAGTACTAAAAATGAACTGCCTCTGACTCTGACTAAAAAAAATTTCCATTTTCACTTATACTAATTCAATTAAACCTTTTCTTCTAGCTTTTTGGTATAAAAATAGCCTCTTTTTAAATTTTGTGGGTATTACTTAACAAATAATATGAAAAAAGACACAGTGGCATTGCTACAGCCTTTAAATGCAAACTTTACCAGGACAGGGTGCTAAGAAGTAGCCTGATGATTCATGATGGCAGTGATGAAATTCCTTGTATCTTGCGGGCTTTCAATCAACACAGTAACTAGATGAGTGTAATTAGACAGACAGACAGACAGACAGACAGACAGACAGACAGACAGACAGACAGACAGACAGACAGACAGACAGACAGATAGATAGATAGATAGATAGATAGATAGATAGATAGATAGATAGATAGATAGATAGATAGAGTTGAAGTCATTGGTATCATAAATTGAAAGGTTGGAGTCGGTGGTACCATAAATTGAGGAATTTGGGTCAGAATTGAAGATTTTGTGCACTGACTCTACAGCCCTGATCACTAGTATTAATTATCATTTCTCTGTTCTCAAATAGAAGCACCTCCAGTAATAAAAAAAAATCTAGGAAAAACACTGAAATGTATATGTACATGCATGAATACATTCTTAAACCCACTTAATCCAATTCAGGGATGTGACAGGCTAGATTCAATTCCAGCCACACTAGACACCATGCAGAAAATAACCCTGAACTGTATGCCACTCCATCACAGGGCCCACTTAGGCACACATCCAAAATCAATCAAACTGCATCCAGTTTAGATTAGACACGTAAACTAATATGGATGTATAGGGGAATGTGAAAGGAAAACTGATGCACCTGGAAGAAAAGCAGTGCAGGAACAGCCACAACATGCACACCCCCACACAGGCATTGGGTACATGCAGGATTACAACACAGGATGCTTGAACAAACATTGACTGCTAATCGTTGTGCCATCTTTTGCATATAATTTTTTTCTTCAAGGAAAGAACTTGAAGCTATCAAATCCCCTAGAGATACCAGAGAAGGACATATTGTACCTGTTAGTATGGAATGAACTGTTCTGTCCACTTGTGTTTTTTCAACTCTGATGATGACCAAATAACAGTATAATAGTGTCAGGATGGTCATGATACTTACCTGAGCCTGGTGTTGGGCTGTCATTACTAATTTATGGTATGTGACTGGCTTCTCTCCAATGATGAGACATTTATATCTGGCAGCAAGTTGAAAATTATTTTAAAGAATTTTCCTAACTGAAGGCAATGTCTGGGAAAATCATTGTCTGCTTTAGTTTATGCATTTCCCATAGAGTCAAAGCATTGCTGGTTATAAAAAGACACGGATGCAGTCATTTCCTTCCTGCAAGGCAAATAAAAAGCACACCAGCATAACTGAGAGCTGACACGGGAGACCTGCTGTTCAGCAGTGTAACGTTAACCCTTGTTTACTGTGAATGTGTGTTTATTTTTGTTAAAAAAGGAGAACATTGCTAACTTTGGCTTTGTAATCCATTAGTATTTTAGGAGATTTAGATCATTTGAACGACTGTGATGAGAACAGGCCATTCAACACAACAGGTTCATCCTTCCTGTTCACCTTCATTTTCCAAAATAACATCAAGTAGTGTTTTGACATGTCTGAACAGCACCTCCTATATTTTTATTGTAATTGTTTCTTTTCTTTTATGTGTTAAACTCAATAAAAAATGTATGACATAAAAAATATTGCTGCCACTCTGGGGTTTCCTGTAAGACAGGATGGTCCCTCAAAAGTACCTCCATGCCACTTAGTACCAGTACCAAAACGGCCATGAAACAAATAACAGATAACTCCAAAAGCCTCCATCTTACTCTGGCCTCCCTGCTCGCCACACCATCACACCACACGGCGCACCTCACTCGCTCTTGATGGCCATGAAGTTGGGGAGAGGTGGCAACAAAACTGACTTTTCTCCACAACTGCAATGGCAAGTGTTGAGGAAAGGAGAGGCAGGGGATTAAGAGGTAAGCTGATGTTTACTTCTGGCACTGAAAATCCCGAAATGTTGGCACCATACCATTTTAAAATTTGCTTTGTCAGTTCTTTTCATTTTTTTTGCATTTACAGTAGTTTTGAACTTTTAAAAACCTAGGGCCCCATTTTGGGCCTCTATGTTATGTGTTTGCCAGATTGTGTTCCCTGATCGCTGTTTTTATTTGTTTTTTATGCCTCTTTTGTTTAGTTATTTTTGTTATATACTGTATTTATTGTAAATTATTATTTTATGTTTTCACACACGCGGAAATGAGGGGCACTCTTAGGGCTTGTGCACCAATTGTAATACGCCTCTTGGACTTGAGAGGGCATTGTCATTCACATCGTCTCCTCTTTTATCTGCAGACCAGAGGATCCAAGAGCCAATGATCCGTGAAGCCACACCCACTTCTGCAAGAAGTCTCTTCCTTCCGGGAATGAAACCTTATATTGCCTGCCACTACCACCAAAGATTAGTCTTGTTAATGGACTTGAGTCTGGAAAAACATTATTATTTGTTTTTTCCAATTTTCACTTGCACATTTATTCCACAATATGTGGGTATCAAAACCTCTTTATTTGTGTTGTGCCTTATCTTTTCACAATGTTTACAATGTCCCATTTATGTATTATGTTTCTGTGTGTAAATCTATATTGTCTTATGTCACTAATATTTTGTGTGTGATACCCTAAGAAGTGCAGCCACCCTGACATCACCAAATCTGAGCAGTCCCTCTGAGCTATTTTAGTCAAAGCAGAAGGAGATTTCAGACATGGTGCATTGAAGTCTGTTGGAGTTATAGTTAATACTGTGTTTCATGGTTAATTTTGTGGGTCTTTGATTTATTCTCGGTCTTCTGACTTCTTCATTTGATTTACGTATTGGGACTTGTTAGCCATTGGAATGCCTGATAAAAAAGCTCCTTTAGGTTTATTTTTTTGCTCTTAAAATATTTTTGTTTCACTTTTCAATTTTTGAATACATATTTTTGATTTGTAAGGATAATTTTGTTTTGTCTTTTAACACCAAATATTTTTGTTATATTTGTCTTTCCCTTGGAAAACAAAGATATCTTAAAATTGTTACAGACATTATGAACCAGTTTTCCCATTTTTGCGCCTAGCCAGGCCCCACCCTCAGGCAGTACTGGGAAAGGTTTTTTGGACAGACTAGTGGAGATCCTCACCTGCTCTGCTGCTAATTTGAAGGCCTCAAGCCCTCTTTGCTACAGTCCCTTGAATTTGGGGCCAGGCTGCCTGGGGTGAGGCCTGTATTTAGTCAGTTCAGTAAAGTCCTTGTCTGAGTTTAAGATCATTTCTGAGGCCTAGCACTCATTTTGTCATTTTGTGTGCTGCAATTCATAATATACATATGACATGTGCTGCATCCTTCCTGGTGCCAACATCTCTGTTTTTGTATAACTCTCTTGGGGACAGACTGGAGGTACCCTCACTAATAGCAAACTTTTGATATCCAGACATTGACTGCACTATTTCAAATATATATGGCAAAAAATTTGCATGTGCTATTTGTTATAACCTTTTTTAAATATGTATACGGAGAGAATGTACAATGCTGTACGTATAAAGACATTTTGAAAAAGAATGTAAAAATGCAATGTAATAAAATTCCACTTCCTATAAATAGACAAAATTTAGCATACATTGCAATGACCCAATAACATTGCTGTTTTAAAAATTGTATTTATTATTTTTGTATCTTTATTTAAATATGTTGTTGACATTATTATGTACTGTCATTTTTCTGACACTGTTCTGTCCTTTGTAACTCTGAAGACCTAAACTGTAAGATGAATCCTCACCAGTACATTATAAAGCTTCAGCATAACCTCCTTGGACTTGTATTCTACACATCAGGATGCTATATAACTTAACAATAACCAAACATTCTGTTAGCCTTTTTAACAACTTCTGAAAATGTACGGCAGTTAATAATGACGAGTCCACTATGGCTCCTAAATCCTTCTCGTAAGGTGTACTTTCTATTTTCAGATCTCCCGTTGTGTTTCAAACCTAACATTCTTACTTCCAATGAGTAATACTTTACATTTACTTATATTAAATTAAATTTTATTTTATTGTTTTACTTATTTATTTTATTCAAACACTAGGGGGCCTCTGTCCCCTGCTCGCTTCGCTCGCCCACTCCCGGGTTTGGTTTACCGGATATACAATTTATAGATATTGTTATTTTCATGGGAATTGTTACATATGCATTATTTTCACTTTTACTTTAAAATGTTTGTAAAAACAATATTTTGAATTAACGTTTCTTCAAGATTGAATTGAATTTTGATTCCGTGTTTGGGCTTGCATCATGACAACACAACACATAACTGCCTGTGAGTGAATACCGTTTCTTTCTCGCTAATAAATAAAACAATTTGGTCGAATGTTTTTCCATGCTCTTTCTTCTTCGCTTTGTTGTTAACATGTCATCTAGAACGTATAAAATTATTGTCCTGAAAAAATTTATAAGCGCTGAGAGTGCAGAAAGTGTGTTTGACAAAAGCATTCACACGACTGAGGTTAGATGACTGTGGCCTTGTTTGAAAATAATTGTAAGTAGGGCGTGACTTGAAAGAATCTCATGTTAAAAGTCTCCATCTCACTTGACTTCATACCGCAACAACGTTTTTGGAATCTTTTAATTCTCGCTGGCAACAGGAATGAGACGATCTACAAGTCTCTGACTTAAAGTTTAAATTCGAACAATATATTCGATCTCTTTTCATTGTTCCATTATTTCACCGAGTAATAATTTCCGTATGTTTGCACTAATGCGATCTTTCCTATCTTTTTTTTGACACTTTGGAAATTTTCTACTTTTCATACCTGCTGTGCATGCTTACCGTGCCAACATTTTTGAATTCTTTACGACGTTCTACTTTGTCATCTACTCTTTGTCCTTTATTTTTGGCCTCAGGCGTGGTTAAATCTCGCGGGACGTATAACGCTGCTCGCAGGGAGATTGGTGGCTGAATGCACATTAAGGAGTTGCAGTCAGATCAGCTGCTGTCTTGCTGCTGCTGCTGGCGAGCTGCGTGTTCTGCTTGTTGCGCTGCGTGTCGATCATTTAAAAGCCTGTACAGCAACTGTCTTTTTGTCTCACTGCCATGTCTCGCGTGATGTCAAAGTGTCTTCCAAGCAGATCACGTCTTGACTCCCTTCCAAGATTTTTTTTTTTATAATAGAGAGATGTTTAAAGCAGATCAGCAGGTCAGCACCACAAAGTGTAAGGCAGAGTACATTTACGGTATGTAAGCGTGAAAGTTCAGTACGTGCGTGACACAAATCGGGCATGTAGTGCAGATTGGATAATGACATCCCCATTCAACATTGGCTGCTACAGATCTGTGATTTCTGCTTGGGATCTCAAAGCTTCATGGGACACTGAAAAAAAAAGATTGTCTAAACCAGCTGCACAATGAATTTTCAAGGTAAAAGTTCAGTGAGAAAGGTCACTAGCAAACCCAGTAAACTTGCAGCCAAAAAAACTTTGGTGAATTTCACTGACCAACACTAGTCCTCAGTACACCCTTTGAAAGGAATATCTGTTTCACTCACACAAAAAAATAATGAATAGTTTTGAAATGTATTCTTTAATGGAAGGATTGGATCAATCACAAGTGCTTGAAATACTGCAGACATGTCATATTGTTGATTTTTGAATGAGCCCCTGGCAGTCCTTACAAAGGGAACTGCTATTAGAATTGAGCAACACCCAATTTGAACACAATTTCATTTTTGTTACTGGTAACAGCCAAAAATATGTAATCACAACAAGAATGTCCTTCATTTGGCAACCAAGCCACCAGAAAAGCCTGAGTAGAACAGGCAAAATGCTGTTTTTTATGTCAATAAATTATCATTTGGCTATAAATATACAGTACAGATGCTATCCGTTCATTTTCAGGGCCTAATTTATTGATTACATTCTTGAAGTGAGCTGAAGTTAATCCTGACAACTTCTAGTAAAGACAAAAATCAACCCAGAGGAAACCCATTACATGTAGAAGGAAAATTTACTTTAACATAGAAGAAACTGAAAGACATGACTCGAACCCATGTACCTGGAACTGTCAGACAAAAGACCTAACCACTGTGCCATCAATAAAGTAAAGATGGATTCAAATGAAAAAGAAATCAGTAAAACTTCCAAATTCTAAGAAGATTATTGAACATTTGGCAGCATGATATTTAGAAGTTCAGTGCCTTACTGCTCACGGGCAGACTGCTAATGTCCCTTAAAAGGCATTGCCTACACACTTGCCCTCTGCCTCTACCATGCTTCTCACAAATTGTTGATGTCAGATCCATTATCAGTTTATCGACTTCTGCCTGTGGACAGAGTCCATGGAACAATTTTCTAAATACTAATGCTGGATTCATCTCCACAACATACATGCTGAAACTATTTTTTCCATTCTTTTTTACAGATAAAAAGAAACAATGCATCTGTCACAAAGATGGATTACTAACTGCTCACAGAATATCTTAGTCTGAATGCCGCTAGCAGAAAAACTGATATCTTGTTTTTCACTTCCTCTTCAAAATGTCAGCCACATTTCTGACATTCTCTAAGGAAATTTTAGAGTTACTTCACTGAAACGCATGCTGACAAAGAGAACTGATACATTTATAGCTGAGTGTAATAAATCCCCAAGCAGTGATGTCGTGAAATTAATGACTGACTGAGTGTGAGGAGTTTATCATATTGACTTATGTAGCATTTGGCACGTTTCCCTCATGGATCTTGGGTTTCAAGTTCAGTTGAGGATGAAATCTTTGTGTGGGCATTTTGCCTATATTCTCTTTGCTGGCCTGAAGTTATACTACAACTGGAACAAAAGTGACTCTACATTTACATTTATTTGCTTGGCGGACACATTTATCCAAAGCAACGTACAAAAGAGGTAAACAATCGAGTAACATTAGGCTAGGGCCTATTTGATCAGCAAGTGCAGTAGGATGAGTAACAAATATTGATTGCCACAAATGAAAAGATCTAATAACTCACACATTTAAAATCATAGATTATAATCAATAAAGCAAGTAAACGTAAAAAAAATTAACCAAGATTATAAGGTATCACAGAGCAAATTTTATTTTTCCTTCAACAATTCAATAGATATTCACAGAACAGATGTGTCTCTAATTGCTTCTTAAATACATTGAGGTAGTCAGCAGTACAGATGGAGGCAGGTCGCCTGTTCTACCAACTTGGAGCAACACAGAAAAAAGAGTCTTGAGACTTGATGCCACCAGACACTGTTCCCTGGCACATCTGAGTGGACAGAAGGAGCATAGCACTTCACCAGTGTCTCCATATCCACAGGTGCGGACCACCAAGTACTCTGTAAACAAGCATCAGGGATTTGAACGTAATATGTATTGCTACAAACAACCAATGTAGCTACCTGAAAAGAGGAGTGACATGTGCCTTGTCTCGGCTGATTAAATACATGACGGGCCGCTGCATTCTGGACCATCTGCAGTGGCTTGATAGCACATGCAGGTACTCCTGCCAGAAGAGAGTTGCAGCAGTCCAGGGGAAACAAGACCAAACCCTGGATCAGAGGTTGTGCTGCATACTCTAAGATAAGGTCTGATCTTGCAGACTCTACATGTATCCAGTATCAAAATTACATCCTAATTCTACTCCACGTGTTCAAGGACTAGAGTCCTTCTGCCACATCTCCCACCATACTTTCAGACTTGAATTCAATTCATATTTTTGGATAGTTCTCTTCATTGAGTGCTTTTCACAGATTAACTACTATGATGAACTAACAGGAAACCACAAAACCATCCACTGGTATACATAAGCACATGGAGTAAAACGAAACCTTATCCTAAAAAATCTAATTATAAAATACAGATTCTTTAATGCCCATACCCAAATACTTTATTTTGTAGACTCCCCGAATGTACAGTTGTGGTGATACGTTTACATATCCAGGCAGAATTTGTAAAATGTGCACCATACTTTAAAGAAAAAATGTCTGATCAGGCAAAAGACATTTCATTTACTTTTAATAAAATCCAAATTAAACTATAAGGCATCTCAGAATAGCACAACCATTAAACAAAACATAGTAAAAAGGAAAATAGTGAAATGGTCCCTGTTCAAAAGTTTTCATACCCTTAGTTCTTACTACTGTTTATTGCCCCCTTTGGCATTAATGATGACATGCAGTCTTTTGTGATAGTTGTGGATGAGGCCCTTGATTTTCTCAGGCTGTAGAGCTGCCCATTCTTCTTGGCGAAAAGCCTCCAGGACCCGTAAATTCTTGGGTTGTCTTGCATGACCTGCACGTTTGAGATCTCCCCAAAGTGGCTCAATGAAACGGAGGTTAGGAGGCTGTGATAGCCACTCCAGCAGCTTCAGTTTTCTCTGCTGTAGTCTTGTGTTTTGAATCATTGTCATGTTGGAAGATCTAGGTAGGTAGGTAGGTAGGTAGGTAGGTAGGTAGGTAGGTAGGTAGGTAGGTAGGTAGGTAGGTAGGTAGGTAGGTAGGTAGATAGATAGATAGATAGATAGATAGATAGATAGATAGATAGATAGATAGATAGATAGATAGATAGATAGATAGATAGATAGATAGATAGATAGATAGATAGATAGATAGATAGATAGATAGATAGATAGATAGATAGATAGATAGATAGATAGATAGATAGATAGATAGATAGATAGATAGATAGATAGATAGATAGATAGATAGATAGATAGATAGATAGATAGATAGATAGATAGATACTTTATTAATCCCAAGGGGAAATTGTGTCCTATGCACAGCTTCCGAACTGATGAATGCCAGTTGTCCTCCAATATTTTCCGGTAACATTTTGCATTCATTTTGCCATCAATTTTCACCTAGTTACCTGTGCCACTGTAGCTCACACACCCTCAGAACATCAGAGATCCACCTCCATGCTTCGCAGTAGGGATGGTGAACTTTACATCATGGGCCTTGTTGTGTTCTCTCCAAACACAGCATTTATGGTTGTGACCATGAAGTTCAATTTTGGTCTCATCATTCCAAAGGACTTTGTTTTGGAATTTTTGAGGCTCGTCTTGATGCTGTTTGGCACATTGTGGGTCAGCTGTTTTGTGGCATTGGCACAGTAAAGGCTCTTTTCTTGCAACATGACTGTGCAGCCCATCTTTGTTCAAGTACCTCCTTATTGTGCGTCTTGAAACAGCAACACCACTTGTTCACAGAGAAGCCTGTTTCTCATCTGAAATGGCTTGTGGGTTTTTCCTGGCAGTTGGGGGAAATATCTCGGTTGGTCTACCTGGCTTGGTAACAACAGAACCCCTAACTTTCCAGTTTTTTTTTTATCAGAGTTTGAACACTATTGACAGGCATTTTCAGATCTCTGGATATCTTTTTTTTAATCCTTTTACTGATTTACACAAATCATCAACCTTTTCTCGCAGGTCCTTAGACAGTTCTTTTGCTTTCCCCATGGCTTGGTATCCAGCAAAGTCAGTGCAGCTCTGCATAAATTTAAATTGACTATTTATACACAAACACTGATTACAACCAAGAGGTTACAGATGTGGACACTCTCCCTTAATTATCCTTAATATCAATCTGTGTTTGTCAACTTGTGTGTATATCATCAGCCCCAACATTCAAGGGTATGTAAACTTTTGATCAGGCACAATTAGGTGATTTCAGTTACCATTAGGATTTAAAAAGGGTACACAATTATGTAATAATACATTTCTTTTCCTGAACACACTCCCAGATGAAAAGGAAAGCTTTCTGCATGACTACTTATATTTTCCAAACAATGGCCAATATTTCACAAATTCTGCCAGGGTATGTAAACCGTACAACCATATGTCCTCCACCCCAACTCTTGTTCTCTTATCCTTGCACTTACCCGGCCTGGAAGAACACATGGCCTCCAGCTACAACACACTTACACCTGGGCTTACAGCCCAACTTTCACCCAGAACTGATTGCTGTGGGGCTTCACTTCTCCTATTAAAAGATGCCTCCTCTTTTCTCTGTACAGAAGATGGCAAAATAGAGCAACAAGCAATGGGAGCATTCAATAAGCTTTTATTCAATCACTATAGTCTTTAATATTCTTAAATATTCTTAATGTATCAAAAAGTGAAAGTAAATAAAAATAAATGGGTGTGGCAAAATCAGTGATACAACCTGGAATATTTTAGAAGCTGTCATGGACAATGCAGACCATTTCATCTTGCTAGACTGACCTTTTTACAGTGTTAGGTTTCATTTTTGTTAGTTTAACCTTCTGGCTGCTGTCACTACTAACACTTCATGTTTATGCAGTTAGACATGCTACTTTAAAGAGATCAGAAGTTCAAGTGCAAAACAAAACTAAAAAGATACAGCTTAAGCATACAGCTATCATAAAATTAAAAAATATGTATACAATCCTTCCTAACACTTTATAAAGCATATGAATAAAATAACATTATCCTGTATGCAATCGCCAGTGAACAGTGTCCCTGAAGAACATAAAACTCTGGAGGGACCATGGTAAGTTGAAAGAGATATAGTCAACAGTTTGGACGACTAAGGCCAAGAAGCTGCTCTTCGCTTCTTAGACATTCTAACACCACCATAACAACATGCAGATAAGTATACAGGTCCACAGTCTCCTACCCATAATTCCAATATTCAGGTTTGCATGTCCCAGGGGGTGCTGAAAATGCAGTGATGTCAGACAATGTGCAAACAGCTTGGCGGGGAATATTTTGAACTTTTGTGTGAGAATGTGATTTAGGATTAATATAGAGAAATGCCATGCTTTGTACGGCATGATGTCAATTTCAGAAACAACTCTCTATTGTTTTGAGAACTACTTCAATTTGGCACTTTTAAAAGACAATATTATAGTGGCATAAAAATGGCAATCTCTCGAGATATTTCAACTCTTTCGCTGCCACTTCACTACGTATGGTAAAGTGTTAATGTATCA
The DNA here is from genome assembly GCF_900747795.2 of Erpetoichthys calabaricus. NCBI lineage: Eukaryota > Metazoa > Chordata > Cladistia > Polypteriformes > Polypteridae > Erpetoichthys > Erpetoichthys calabaricus. Next base: position 32,871,909 of record NC_041401.2, read on the forward strand.
ATGTCTCTAAAAAACTTTCTTTTTCACTTTAACATTTTAATCAGCTACGCTTTTTCAGATTAATTTCTGTCCTGGCTTGAACATATTCTAAAATCTGTTGCGATCTATTAAAACTGGCTTATCTACACACTGCAAAGATTGTTTCCCTTTAATGTACCAGGTTTTCTCCTGTACTTCATTATGTTGTCTAAGTAGTGCCTTGTTTGCAATATAATGAGAATTTTGATGGTTATGACCTTTGAAAAGCACTTAATAAAATAAGAGCTGATCAACACATTGTTCATCTTCATTTTTAAAGGAATACTTCACCGCAAAATATTTTTAATATTTTACTTAATCTTATTTTTGCGTGGAGAATTAAGATGAAGTTTATGATACAACACAAGCCAATGATGACCGATGCTAAACAACATCAAATGATATGAAAAATGCCCATGGGGAAAAAAAGAAAAAAAATCTTGTGTCATTCATGTTACATAATCTACAGGTCAGTTACGTATCCAGCTGTTTGCTTGCAACATGCAAAACACACACATTTCTTGCAAAAAATAAACTGTTAAACAGATAGTTCCTAAAAACAAAATAGGTAGCGCAATTCACATGCGATTGAGCTTTTCAATTAAAGACAGGAGTCTTGACCAACAAATGCAGGGGGAGAGGCAGACATTCAATTCAAAAAGCACAATCCCATGTAAATTGTGTTTCCTATTTATGACATGCGCAGATCTACTTAACAATATTTTAGCAAAATGTGTGTGTTTTGCATGTTGTAAGCAAATGACTGGATAACTGACATAGTGATTATGTAAGACGAGCAATGTGGCATTTTTTTCTCCTTCCTTGGACATTTTTCATATTGTTTGCTATTGTACAGCACTGGTCACCATTGGCTTGTATTTTATCATAAATATTTTCATCTCTATTCTCCATGAAAACACGGGATAAAAATTACTTCACAGCCATCACTACAACCTACATGGGTAAGTAACATATAAAAAAAATATTATTTTTGGGTGCAGTATTCCTTTAAGCTACCATTTGTACTTGGAGTCATTTCTGGTAATTTTATGCACTAGCAACCACACATATAAATTACAAATTTTATATTATTCAAGCAGCAAATCTGTCCTCAGCAATGCAGTTAGTGAGAGTTGTGTCATTGTTTATCTGCCAAAAAAGAGAAAAGAGAAAAAACAGAAAATAAGAATAGAGAGAAAAGTTTTGGCTATAGACCCTTTGTCAAGTGTGCCTTTTCTATTTTTCTCCCCTTTAGAATAACTTTTATCTATTTATGCCCTCAGTATTTCTGCTAATCAATACCTTATACTTTGCATTTGTTGCGGTACTTGACTTAGTGTACTTTTGATTTGGGAGACAGTATGGGTAAAATTGTCCTAAATAAAAAAATAATAAATGACATCAAATCCATCCATTTTCCAACCCGCTGAATCCAAACACAGGGTCACGGGGGTCTGCCGGAGCCAATCCCAGCCAACACAGGGCACAAGGCAGGGAACCAATCCTGGGCAGGGTGCCAACCCACCGCAGGACATCAAATCCCGACTCTAAATGCGTACACAATGGCATAAATACAGTCTTCCTGTTGATAACTTGTAAGTGAAAAAAATTCAAGTGTAATTTAAACTAAAACAGAAAGAGACTTACAAGAAAATAAAGCTTCACGATGTCTGTAATGCAATGATGGCAATCACTGCTTTATATAAGAAAATAAATTGATGTAGTGTAAATAGACCTACAACAGTATAAAGCTGTGTAATCAACTGCTTAAATGAATGAATGAATGAATGAATGAATGAATGAAACTTTACTGCTATACAGCACTCTGACCAGGAACTTCTTTATAAATGTAATAATAGTAACCTAACAAAGACAATAGAATATCCAATATATGACATTATCACAATAAATAACATTGTACACATTACATAATGATACATCATACAAAAATACTGTACTAAACCAATGGCTTTCCTATCTATCAGTGACCTGTTAAGAAACAAAGTAACTATTTAAAATAAGGCAGTATGACACCTTTATTCACGTCACTAAAATGTTCCTCTCCCCACACCACACTACCACAAAATCTCAGATATCCCTAATAAATAAATTTAAATGCTGTACACGTCATTCATGTTTGAAAACAGACTGATTAATGTTGCTGCTGTTATAATAACATGGTGGTGTAGTGGTTAGTGATGTTGTCCCACAAATCCAGCATTCCAGGTTCAAGTTCTGGGTCTGGTAATTGTCGGTGTGGAGTTTGCAAGCTTCCCTGTGCCTATATATACATTTTTATGCTTTTTTTCCTACATTCCCAAAAGCATGCATGTTAGGTTAATTAGCAAGTGTAAACTGGCTCTGTGTGTGTGTCACTGAGTAGGGCCTGTGATGGACTGGCATATTTCACAGGTTTGGCTCCTGCCTTGCACCCAAAGCAGGTCTAAGAATGATGTATTATAGTGGATTCAGAAAGTTCAGACCCCTTCACTTTCTGTGTTTTAGATTTATTTAAAATAAAGAAATTTTTAATTTTCCCCATTAGTCTATAATCAATAACCCGTAATGACAAAGTAAACAGATGTTTTCAGAAAGGTTTGCAAATTTGGTCAAATGCAAAAACTGAAATCTCTCATTCATATTTTCAGACCCCTTGCTGTGGCACTACAAACTGTGGTCGGAGGCATCCTATTTGTTTTAATCATTCTTGAGATTTGCCTAGATCTTGTGGCACACTGAATTGATTGGACATCATTCAGAATTGGCATATGTATTTGTGTATACAAGGTCCCACAATTCATGCGCATGTCAGGACAAAACCAAGCCATGAAGTCCAAGGAGCTCTCTGTTGACCTCCACAATCCAACCAAGGTAAGGCATACTTCAGGACAAGGGGATAAAAACATTTATAAAGCTTTGAGCATGACCTGGAGCCCAGTGGGACACAATATTTGTGAAATAAAACAAGTCTGGAACCACCAGGACTCTTCCTAGAGTTGGTTGTCCAGTCAAAATGAGTAAATGGGCAAGAAGGGTCTTGGTCAGGGAGGTGACTATGAACCCAATGATCACTCTAAAAAAGTGTCAGAAGTTCTCTGATTAACAAGAAAACCTGTTGAAATGACGGCCCCCTCATCAGCACACCATTAATAAGGGGATTATGATAAAGAGGGTAGATAGAAGCCATTCTTCAGTAAAAGGCAAGGGGGAGGGGTGCTAGGGGGTATTTGGTCTGATAAGATAAAAGCTGAACTCTTTGGACAGAACTCCAAGCAGTATGTCTGGCTAAGTCCAGGCACTGCTCATCACTTGCCTAATGTCATCCCTACTGTGAAATACGGTGGTGGTAGCATCATTCTATGTGGATGTTTCACAGCAGGAGGTACCGGGAGACAGGTCATAATGGAGGGAAGGATGAATGCAGAGTGCTTGTAATCTCAGACTGGGGTGACAGTTTACTTTTCAGCATGAAAATGACGACCCAAAGCATTCATCAAAACAATACAGGGATGACTTCAGGACAAGCCTCAGACTGTCCTTGAGTGGTGCAGCAAAATCACAGACTTAAACTTTATAAAACATCTGCAGAGAGACCTGAAGATGGCAGTTTACAAATGCTTTCTATCCAATCTAATGGAGCGTGAGAGAATCAGCCAGGAGGAATGGGATAAACTGCCCAAATCCAGGTAAGCAAAAGTTTGTAGAGACTTGTCCAAGAAGACTGAAACTGTCATTGCTGTCAAAGGGTCTTCTCCAAAGAGAGAGAGAGAGAGAGAGAGAGGCTGGGAGCATGCACTGATACAGCGTGTTGCCACACCCACCACATGACGAACCACCTCATGATCCCAAATTAGGACCCAAGCCGCAGTCATGCAAAGGGTGACGTACTGAATTAATATAATACTTAGATGAATGAGAGATTTCAGTTTTTGATTTTTCAGTTTGTCACTACAGGTTATTGAATGTAAACTGATGGGCAACAATGTAAAATTTATTAATTTAAAGGTAAATCTACAACACAATAAAGTGTGCAGAAAGTGACAGGGTCTGAATACCTTCTGACAGGGCTGCAGAATCAGAGCACAAAACCTTTGACTATGACTTCTCTATTTCTAGTACATCCAGCTCCGACTCCGACTCTTCTATTTGTAATTAGACTAATATATTTACTATGTTGATTGAAAGCACACAAAAAGGCACTTCATTACTGCCAGTGAGAATCATCAGACTAATTTTTAGCATGCTAACCTGTTAAAGTTTGGGTTTAAAGGCTGTAGTGATGTTGTTGTGGCTTACAAACCCTGAGTAACATTAAAAATAATGAGACGAAACTTGTCATTTTTTAATCCCCTTTGTCCTGAATTGGGTCATGGGGTGGTGTTTTAGCCTTTCCCATTTAGCATATTGCACAAAGCAGGAACAAACCCCAGACAGGGCGAAAGTCCATCACAGGGCAAATACACCCACACACCAAACACACACTTCAGTGCCTCCAATTTACCCAATTTGCATGTCTTTGGACTGTGGGAGGAACCTGGAGCACCAGGAGGAAACACGAACAGACATGGGGAAAACATGCAAACACTACGCAGGGAGAACCTGGGACACAAACCCTAGTCTCCTTACTGCGAGGCAGCAGCGCTACCACTCTGCTACCATTTCACTCTAAGACTAAACTTTCAACATTAAAAAAAGAAGCTATATTATTATACAAAGTCTAGTAGAAAAATAGTTTAATCAAATCAGTATAGGTGAACTTGGAAATTTACATTTAGTCAGTGTGGGACGAGAACAGGCACCTGGGCTGGGAAGGAGGATGGTTTATCATCTGGACAGGAAGCCAGAGCGGTACAACAAACAGACTGGCTGGTGGGACGACAAAATAACTTTGTGCCTGACCGGTATAAAATAATGGGCAGACCTGCAGAAGCCAAGAGTCAGAAGCTGTTCCATCCCCCATACACCAAGTGGCAGTGGTTCTCGTAAGGTAGCCCAGTCGGGACACCCACAGGGGTGCCTGGAAGTTGGAGTCAGGGAAAGGACCTTCCTAATTTCTGTATGGCCCGGAAGTGCTTCCAAGAAGATGTGGCGTGGCACCAGAAGCATTCTCAGGTTCATCTTAAAAACGAGCCTAAAAAAAGGAGTTGGGAGGCAGCAGCAACTCTCAACGGGAGGACGAGAGGAGGAAAATTGTTTTGTATTGTGTATTATGGTTAAACTTTGAAGGAGTGATTGTTGGAGCGGTGCTGTTGATAAGTAAACACCTTTTACTTTATCCTAAAAGTGTGTTGGGTATTAGTGTGTCTTAGGTTTAGAGCTCAGTGGCACCCCCTTATGGTTAGATCAGATTAGTGGAAAAGAAATCCATAATAATCTGGAATACAAAGGCACAGGATAGACAGACATTTTTACCAACTTTGACTCTGACTTCAGTAAACCAATAATTGCTCCAATTCCAACTCCACAGCCCTGCTTTCTGGACCCACTGTATGTTATAAAAATTGCTGTCTAAATCTGACCTGCAAAAATAAGGTGACCATGAGTTAGGTCATAAGTGTTACTGGCATCCCATCTAGGACTTGCTCCTCCATTGTTCTTGTTGATCCACTATGATAACTCAAGAATGCAGACAGTCAATAGTATGGTCAGTTGCGACAGTGTTTAACTAGTGACCACTCATTAGAATTTAGTTGATTAATTTATTTAAATGCAGCATGAAGCTAAATAATTTATCATTCAGGCTAAGAGGCTCTATATGTAAGAATTAAGTGAAAGGAGCTTAAAAGTCTAATGTTATTATTCACTGATGGATTCCCACACAACACATACAGTACTACTTACAAAGCACATTTTTCTAATAAGAGTTTTGTCGAAGCGGGCTGTGGCCAACCACTTCTCACTAAATTATACAGCACTGGCTAACTGGAAAAGCATATTTGGAAATTACAGCAATTTCGTTTATTTATTTACAAAGCACAAGTACAGGCTCTCACTGCTGGCACCTACTATTACATCGCTGTAATGAAGGGGGAAGAAGAGGAGAGAAGGCAGATCTGTTCAGCTGTGCCACACAGACACTAAAAACCGAGCTGTAAATCACTCCGAAACAAGGCCAATTTGGATGGGAAAAATGAAAGCAAAGCAGAAGACTCCGCAGAGGGGAAAAAAAAAAAAGCATGGCAGGAATGACCCTGCTCATGCAGGGAGGAAGAGAAAATGCTAAACACAGGGAAAGTTTAAGCAGAACAGTGCACCCCATGACAACACGCGGTGCATCCCATTCCAGATGTGACACAAGGACATATGCATACGTGTGCTCACCCACACTTCCTTTGTGAATCTAAATCTTCTTCTGTCTAATAGCAAAAAGGAATTCTCAAGCAGCAGTCAGATCCCATCCCTACAGCTGGATCAACAGACACTGTCAGCCCTACCAGTGCCAAAGGGTAACTGAATCTTCCAAAATGGTTCTGGAAACAGTAGGCAAGGACGCTTGAACCCAAAAAGAATTGTAAATCACAAGTGCATGCTATAATGTGGCACACTTTCAAAGCAGCCTATACCAGAAAGCTCAGGGATTTATGTCAGAATGTTTCCACTGTCTGCGTATAACCCAGTGCGGGGAAGAAAAAATGGCAATGAGGAGAAATATTAATGTTATTAATCTGAACATGACTTCCTTCACTGTATTTTCACTCCAGTTATATTGCTGAGGATCACTGTGGCAATAAACCGATTTGGGCTGACCAGACCACCCTATCCAGAGATACTTCCTTCAACCCCTTCTAGGGGAATTCTCAGACCATCTTAGACCAGTCGAGTCCATTAATCCTACCAGCATATCCTGCGTTTGTTCCTCATTCATCTGCCTGTGGGCCATGCCTTGGTTTTAAGATTTGCTTTCCCTTTACACTTTTTCCTGGTTTATTATGCAAATTTTTTTGTAATTTGTTTTTTTACTATAAGATTTCTGACACGCATTGAAACTGATTTTCATTGATTTGAAATGTGTTCAAAGATGGTTATTGTGTTCATACGAATTACTTATGAGCACTTTAAAATCAATTTGTTTTTTTTTTTTTGTCTGGCATTTCCTGGCCCACCTGTACGAAAAAAGCCCACATATATGATAAAAGTGTTTGACTCATCTTGATGTCTATTTATGCAAGACATTTTGGGGTTCCCCACTATTTTTTGCCCGATAAAGACTAAAAATAAACCTCCTTTTTAGGTAATTTTTGGACCATTTTTTGTTGCTGGAAATTACACCCTTGTGACGAAGAGTAGAGTAATAAGTGTCTTCAGTAAAAATGATCATAAGGACTTGAAGCTGTGTGTGCCACATCAACCGACTACAGGGGTTAATTTTGTAATGGAATACAAGGAGTAAAAAAAAAAAAATGGGGATCGGTAACATTGGCAAGTGGAATGTCGTTTTATGCTTTTTCGATCTAGCTGATCACAAATATGATATTTTTGATATTTCAGTCTTTATTGATGGTCCTATCCCTTTAAGAAATACTCCCAGAAGGGTAAAAAGGACAAGTTTCAAAGATAAGCTAGTGGGGTATCGTTTTAGACTATCTCAAGGTCAGTGATTACAAATATAATTTTATTTTTGGTTTTGATCTTGTCCTTTACTAGGGATCTAGCTCCCTAAGGACTTCTATTAGAGGGTAAAAATGACACATTTGTATTACAGTTGAGAATATTTAGACTTTAAATATTTAAATAGAAGCACACATCTTAACATTTCAAATATGTGACACCACTATTCTTTTTTATTATGTATTTCTACCTCATGAAGTAAATCACTGTACTTATTATAAATAACTTGATTAGGGCAGCTTACACAAATTCAGACCTTTTTTGTTTACTCCCACTATCCAAAGACATGCAGGTTAGGTAGATTGGTGGCACTAAATTGACTCTAGTGTACGTGTGTGTGTTCATCTTGTAATGGACTGGCATCCTTGTTCAAGGATTGTTCTGCCCTTGTGCCCCATGCTTCCTTGGATAGGTTCCGGCTTTCCTGCAGCCCTGCTCAGGATAAAGTAGTTTTAGAAAATGGATTGATGGACATCTTATTTCAATGCCATTATGTTTCTTGCGGGCACCACCATCCTAGACTTGGCTTGTTTACAGGCTGCTAGCCATGTTGCTATGCAGGACAACTGGAAGTCACAACCCATGATGTCACTAAATACACGTCCTGATTATCTGGGAACGGATAATAATTCTTTGCATGTGGTGTGCTTAGCTTATGCCTGCTTTGACTTTATGAAATTCAAACTTCTCGTTTTAGTTTTCTCAACTACGCTTTTTGGTTTCTGATTGGACTTTGGTAAAAGATAAGTCTGTCATTGTTCTGCCCTTACTACTAATGGCATAACGGTACGTTTTACATTTCCCAAGGGAGACGACTAGGGGGCATCCTAACTACGTGTCCATCCACCTCACTGGCTCCTCTTAATCTGAAGAAGCAGTGGATTTGCTCCTCACTCAGTCATGGAAAGTATGCCCAGCAACCCTGCACAGGAACCTCATCTGAGTCGCTCAAACTCACCATCTCATTATTTTGGTCACTACACAGAGTTTGTGACCAAAGGGTGCAGACTGGCCTGTTGATCAACATCTTTATCAGTAGAATTAGTTTCTTAATTTCTACAGTTCATTGGTGGCACTGACTCACTGGTCAAACGCCACCCTTACTAATTTACCTCTACCCTCATTCTTAAAACATGACCCCAAGATCCTTGAACTCAACCACTTGAGGCAGTTGCTCACATATTATTGGAATGGAACTATTTCTTAAAAAAAATTAAACAATGACTTTCATGTTTAAAGGACATGTTCTGCATGTTTTATCATGGTCTGTCTTTGTATACTCCCATAGAGTTATGGGAAGATCAAGCCAACTCCAGACAGATAGAAAATGACAGACATCTGACGCCGGGAACTGTGAGGCAACAGAAAACAAGCAATGTGCTACTGAGCTGCCCAACCATAGAGTTCTGATATAAAATCACATTTACCCAAACTGCTATTTCCCTGCATATGCTTTTCACATCATTCTTTTTTGATGTCTTTACAGAAATTCTTAAAAAAACACGTTTTTATAATATCTCAATAACCTTCACCTAATGAGAAGAAATTCACAAAAAAATACGATGTGAAGAGTGGACTCCACTGCAACTGCACATTTGACTTTGCTGGAATATGGCTGTGTGGCATGGTCAAGCAATGCTTAGTGCCACTGCATCACAGCCCTGAAGGACTCGAGTGCCCAGTGTCTGCTCACTGCATGGAAATGTAAATTGCTCTCATGTCCATGTTAGCTGTGCTCTGGACATCCCAGTTTTCCCCGGACATCACAACGACTAAGCTGTTGGCTCTTAAATGGCTCTGAGTGAGGGAGTGGAAGTGTTGGATTGTGATTGACTGGCACCATATCTAGAATCGGTTCCTGTATTGTGCCCAACACACCTGGAATAAGCTGAGAATCCTTGTGTCTGTGAAGTCAAAAAACAGTTCAATGGATAAATTATATGCAGCATAACCCTGTGATCTTTGGTTCCCTGTGCTCATTTCACATGATCAAACATTCCGAACCAGAGCAGCTTTAGGTGTTTATGGACCCTCAGTATGTCTAGCACCCATCTCTGTGAGGCGCCTAAGGCATGGTGTGATGATTAAAACAGAAATCAATTGTGTCTAATATATCTTCACATTTATACATTCTCATACCTGCTGGCAATATAAGGCAGAAAACAACTGGGGACTGACTGGCCCACTCACACACGCCCTCAAGGGCCAGTGAAAAGTAACAGACAAACTGAACTTGTGCATCTTTAAAGCTGTGGGATAAAACACACATACTCAGTGGAAAAGTCAAGCAAACATGGAGACAACATGCAAAATGAACACCGAGGCAGCAACCCTAATTACTGAGCCACCGCACATACACGCTCATTTCTTTTCAAAACACTTTTATCCTAATAATAATAATTGGAAAATGGATGGATGGATGGACTTCCCAATTATAAACTCACAGGACTGTACCCATTTACAAACACAGTTAAAATTCATCCATCCATCCATTATCCAACCTGCTATATCCTAACTACAGGGTCACGGGTGTCTGCTGGAGCCAATCCCAGCCAACACATGGCGCAAGGCAGAAAGCAAACCCCAGGCAGGGCGCCAGTCCACCACAGGGTGCGCACACACACACCAAGCACACACTAGGGGAAATTTAGAATCGCCAATGCACCTAACCTGCATGTCTTTGAACTGTGGGAGGAAACCGGAGCACCCGGAGGAAACCCACGCAGACACGGGGAGAACATGTAAACTCCACACAGGGAGAGGTCTCCCAACTGCGAGGCAGCAGCGCTACCACTGTGCCACCATGCCGCCCACAGTTAAAATATAAAAATAAAATGTTATAAAACTCTGCGCAATATACCCATACCAATTCATTCTTCTCTGCTTCCATTAAAATGAATATTAAGGTTGTGTCAAAGGAGTTATTTGAAAATATTCAGCATGCATAATGAGAAGGCAGGCTGTCAAAAGTGATTAGCTTTAAACTTGTGAACTGAACTGTCTTTGTTCTACCTGGGAATTTGCCTTTGCTTAGTTGTTTACTTATGTGGCTTATACTTAGGGAATAATTTCAAGTGTTTGTACAGATTAGCGATAAGCTCAAGTAAAAAAGGAATCAAATACCCACTTGTAAAGTGTAAAAAAAAAAAGATTTGGAAAACAGCGCTTCCCAAGAGAGGAGAGGAGAGACAACAGTGCAAATTCTGTAATGAATCTTCATCTGCCGAGTTTAAAAAAAGCAGGTCGAAGACACCATGACTTGTTTTGTGTCCTGAAAGGGAAGGACTGGCTCACGCTTCAAGAAGGAGAAGTTATGAAGCAAGTGCTTGGGTGAGTTATGACAGCCATCCTTTAACCAACCATTTCGAACCAACAGAGGGCAGCAGCCTATCCTAGGTACACTCAGTATTAGGCACAACTGAATTCAATTGCAGCCCGCAATACTTACATGGTCAGTCAGGTAACACAATCAAGTATGCAGAACATGGAGGCATCTGAATACTTTCAGAATCCACTGTACATCAGGAGTGAGACATTCGTGCAGGGGACCACACGAGCATCCCAAACAAATGTACAGTAGATAAAGGTTAATAGCTGATTCCATTTCGGCCCAGTGTAAGTAAGCACACAATCCAGACAATCTTTCCATTCAGAGCTGATTCCTACCTTGCTTTCCCACCCAACTCCACAGTATTCTGGAAAAAGCAAGATGAAAAAACTGAAGAAGTACTCTATGCTGGAAGAAAACAATCTGGTTAATTTTAAAATGATGAAAGCTTCCTTCTGACACTAAGAGACACTGCTGACAGCACAGCAGTTTCCATTAAGTCCATTATTTCAGAACACTTTTGATCCTGTTAAAAAAAAAAAAAAGTCTATCGATCGCAGCAGTCACTTATCAGTGCATGTTTCAAAGAGGAGATCTTACAGATGCTATATCTTTTACAAGCTATTAGCAAAACAACGCCACCATCTGTTCAGGTGAGCTGCATTCTGTGGGCTCAGATGGCACTATTCATGACTGTAACAGACACTATGTGTGTCATTCTGGAGCAACTGAACTAGTGGGACATCCCCTGCTCAGCCCCCTGAAAAAAATATTTGCTTCTTGACAAATGGCCACATCTTGTAGACAGTGGTGACTAATAGGAGATTACCAGTTGGATTGAGACGCCAGCATAAAGTAGCAACAACAAACTCCTTCATCTGTCTCGGCCTACTACTAAAACAAGCCAGCTACCGAAATATAAAATGAAATACGACTTTCACTGGAAGAGCAGCTGCCTTTATTGTTGTCATCAGCAAAACACAGAGAGAAACACAGTAAGGTAGAGAAGCCGGCTTTGCTCCAAAGAATAGACCCAGAGGCAATATAAGAATGGTCCTCGCGTAAATCTCAGTGTTGTTTTGGCTTTTGCTAACATAAAGCCGTCCAAAATTATCTGCACAGTGCAATCCAGACATTGGTTAATAAATAACTGGAAAACCAGACTGCCTTATCAAATGAACTTTCTCATTGTCCTATAAAATGAGAATAGAATAACTTATAGCAGAAGTTTACAATCAGTAAAACTATAAAACAAAAACTGACAGATCTGCAGAAGCTACACTAACTTATGTTATTCGTATGAGTTAACATACCACAAAAATCATTTTTCTTTATTTGCTCACAGAGAGAATGCTGTTCTTCTGCCTTACAGCAGTTGGATTCCAATTTGCATACCATTCGTAAACCCCGAAGGTGGCGAGAGACTGGAGCCTTTCCCAGAAGTACTGGGTTCAACACAGAATACCTTTTTATATATATACTGTGCCATAGAGAGTATCTACAGGACTTTGGTGAGGTAAGCCAACCAACAGGAGTGGTGCTTCAGGGTTGGACAGGATTGTTTCTGCTGAATAGTTAAGAGCAGGCGGGATCATGAGCTCCTAGGAATCCTACGAATGCAGACAAGGCAGCATGAAGTTGGAGTCAGGCCTGGCATGTCTCAGCGGATGCTGAAGGAAGATGTCTAGGATGGGGAGTCGAAAAAGGACTGCTTTCACAGGTGTCTAAATCCTTCTACGTATGCCCGGGAGATGGGTGAGCAGGACGAGATGGTACTGAGAGAGGGGAACTGAAATGGAGAAAGGCTGATTCTGAATGATTAAATGCTTTTTTTTTTATTACTTCTATTTATTTAATACCAGAGCAATGGATTTTTTTGGTATTATTTACCATGGATAATTTATATATTAGAAGACTGCACTGTGCTTTTTGAAACACTGTTTGGTGTTAATAAAAACCTACTCTTGACTGTCCATGTCCTCATTGCATAGCTCATCCCAGTCATGTTATTGACAGTTCTCGGTGAAAGTTGTAAAAAGCTGCTGGAGCCAACCCAGACCATCACAAAAACACATACAGTATTTCTGCTTATTAATGTTATTATTGCGTTAAATTGATTGTGTTTCCTTTTTATTATGCATTATTGATTTTGGTTCTCATTATCTTGAGCATGGGAAAGGTGCTATATACCAGTAAATAAAATGTATTATTACTATTATTATCACCATGCTCTATTACTTTAGTTTACATTTAACAAAAATGACACAGGAGAGCTACAGAAATCCCAGAAATAGGCTGATTCCAGGACGGCAAGGTATGAGTTACGAGGAAAAATTGAAGGAGTTTTCAGTTTAAGAAATTGAAGATGAAGACGCTACATGATCAAAGTGTTTAAAACACTGAACTTCTCAACATAAAGAATGTTAGTGAAGGGGAAACAGGTGGATGTCTGAGGGTGTAACACAGCTGTTGACATCTTTTCCATTTCCATTCTTAGAATGGAGGTGAAAACCCTGGAAGACCCGTGGCATCATTTCCACAATGGATCCAGAAGTTCCACCCCTTCCAGTACCAACAAAATAAAAACCACATGGTCATCGAAGTCAGCATTCATTTCTGGACCCGTTAAACGGAGGGCAAACCTACCTGGAGAAGCACTTCTTTTCTCTCATTAAATAGAACTTATAAACATGGCAAGTTTTGTTTATTTTTTTGTTTTGTCAATGTGGGCATTAAAGAGGGCATCTTTCAGATGCCTATGAGATGAACAATCACAGATTTATTGCTAGAGAAGAATCTATATCTGGAGATGAAAAAACGCATGCCAGAAACATGGTCAAAAGGCAATCGGTCAAAACCAGAGACAAAGAGATCAACCTATCAAAACCAAAGGGCAAAGCAAATAGATCAAAATAGTCACAAAACCTGAGACTAGGGCCTGCTTGAACTAAAACTATTGCTAAAGTTCTTCAGAGAATTATTACATATATCCATCAAAGAGTAGAGTGTAATATTAATGCCATATTTATAAAGTCCTATGCTGTGACATCAATAGTGTGACTGAATTGGTGAAGTGATGCTACTTGGGGCGGCACGGTGGCGCAGTGGGTAGCGCTGCTGCCTCGCAGTTGGGAGACCTGGGGACCCGGGTTCGCTTCCCGGGTCCTCCCTGCGTGGAGTTTGCATGTTCTCCCCGTGTCTGCGTGGGTTTCCTCCGGGCACTCCGGTTTCCTCCCACAGTCCAAAGACATGCAGGTTAGGTGGATTGGTGATTCTAACTTGGCCCTAGTGTGTGCTTGGTGTGTGGGTGTGTTTGTGTGTGTCCTGTGGTGGGTTGGCACCCTGCCCAGGATTGGTTCCCTGCCTTGTGCCCTGTGTTGGCTGGGATTGGCTCCAGCAGACCCCCGTGACCCTGTGTTCGGATTCAGCGGTTTGGAAAATGGATGGATGGATGGATGGATGCTACTTGGAGTATCGCATCAATAATTAAAACATGTTACAGTAATAAAAATGAACTTTGTCAATTCAAGTCAAAATAAAAAACAAACCACAAAAATTGAATACTTAACATAAAAAACTATGGACTATAAAATTCCCAAATAACACTACTACTACAGCCATGGTAGACCTGATATCTACCAACAGCGAGCAGGTTTAACTGAATGAGGTGGACAGTCTGTCACACTGGTGTCAAGCCAACAGTCTTCTACTGCATGTCAGCAAGACAAGACCTGATTGTAGACTTTGGGAGGAAACTGCAGAAGCATTACCATGTCTCTGTATTAACTGCACTCAGGTAGAGAAGGTGGACAATTCAGACACAACACGGAGGATCTGACCCGGTCCAGGCACATCAACACCTCTGTGAAGAAGGCACAGCAACATCTGTACCACCTCAGACACCCCAGAAATTGCAGGCTGCCCTCCTAGACGCTAAAGAACTTCTATACATCCACCATTGAAAGTACTCTGACTCTGGTTTGGGAACAGCATGCAGCAGGACCACAATGCTCAGCAGGGAGTGGTGGTACTGTTAGCTGGACACATCACTGGGTGTTCAACTCACTAACCTCCAGGACATCTACACCTATCGATGTCAAATAAGGGCAAGGAAAATTATCAATAATACCAGCCATCCCAACACTGACCTTTTTTTCTGTGTCACTGTCAAATAAACACTATGGCTGCCTGAAGTCCAGTTTAGAGAGACTGAGGGGAGCTTCTGTCCACAGTCTGGCCACATCCTGAATAAGGAAAGGGACTAGAAATACAAGATGCCCTAATGTTAGCTCACATTAAGTTATTTAAGTTAACTCATCTATTTGGTTATTATTATTTTATTTATTAGATATTTATAATTCTATTAATGATTGTTAAATTATGTATTGTTATTGTCCTTTTTATATTTGTCTCAAGACATAGTCATAAGAGTTGAGCAACTAAGCATTTCACTGCATATTGTATTGCATTTACAATTTGTACGTGATAAATAAAATGTAACTGCATTTGATTTGAACCCTTTACCGGTGTCTCTCTGACTCTGATCACAAGCGAATTAGTACAGTGAATGCCAGCTGTTACGTTAAAATAAATTAAACAAGAAAACGGGACATGGTTGGAAACTTTTTAAAGACAGATTTTGCATAAACATTATACAGTTTTTCATCATGTGGAACACGTGGAATAGATTACCAGGTAGTGCAGTGGAGATCAGGACTTTAGAGACCTTCACATCTCTGCTTGATATTATTTTGGAGAATCTAGGTGAACAAGATGGACAGGCTTGTTGGGCTGACCCATCTGCTCTCATCACAATTGTTCTAATGTTCAAATATTAGAACCTCAGTTCACGAACATCTCTGACCACGTACAAATCGGGTTACGACCAAAAAGTTCGCCAAACTTTTGCATCTGTTCACGACCACACACTCGGGTGACGAACAAGCCAGTTTCCCTTTTGGTTTGTGCGCGCCAATGATTTTCGCATGTGTTCAGTGCAACGAGCAAGAGAGAGAGAGCGCGTGAGAGAGCGAGCGAGCAAGAGAGAGAGAGAGAGAGAGCGAGCGAGCAAGAGAGAGAGAGAGAGCGAGAGCGAGAGACACATGCATGTGAGAGACAGACAGACAGGCACACACACACATACACACAGACACACACACACGTGAGCGAGAGAGAGAGCTGGCCGAATAAAGCTGAGAAGGCAGTTAAAGAATGCACCAGGCTTGTTTTTAAAGAGACTGATTCGAGCGTTGTTTTAACCTCGTTGTATTTAATGAAGACTTTTTTCTATTGGATTTTAATCTCCGCTTCACTTCTGTTTACAGCGATTGGTTTGTAGCGTGCATTGTTGCAATGTTACTTTTCTTGGTTGTTTACTTTACAGATTTTTCAAATGTTAATTTTTTTCCATGTGCTTAAAACTCATTAAAAAAAAAGTTTTTTTAGCGAGAGGTTCGTAGCGCTAGAGCACGAACTCTTGCAATGTTAGTTTTCTCTGTTGTTCAAGGTTTTCTCAGTGTTATTCAATGTTTTTACGTTTAGTTTACTATTACGCTATGCATTCTATGGTGTAATTAACTATAATTGTGCTTAAAAATCTTTTAAAAAAAATATATTTACATACAGTTCGTACGGTCTGGAACGGATTAATTGTATTTACATACAATCCTATGGGGGAAATTACTTCAGGTCACGACCAAATCGGGTTACGACCAGAGTTTTGGAGCGAATTACGGCCGTGACCCGAGGTTCCACTGTAGTCAGTGAGAAAGCATTTCTTGGGTTCTGTCAGGACAAACTCAAGAAACTTCTTTATTTCCAGAGATTTCTAGCAAAAAGAGGTGAATTTTCTAATTAAACACTGATTTGTTCATTGTACCAGTATCTTGAAGTAATAATAAGTGCTACCTGGCACAACCACTGGACCCCAGACATGCTGTAATACCAGCCATAATGCCAGAATTTCTGCTGAACTTCTCATCCCGGATAGTTTTGAATTGCAGTCCCCTATACCCTTCTAACCTCCAAACTTCTGAAAGCATCAGAGAAGGTAATTAGAGGAGAACCGAGAGTGTCTCAGCTAACACAGGTGGAAAGAGAAGGAGCAGATATCCCAGCTGCTATAGCTGCATTTATCTGGTGAAATTCCCAATGGGGTTTTCCAATCAGGGCCTGATACAGATTGAACACTGAATGATTATTTAATACAAGCTAAATATACAAGTACTTGTGTTGTGATTATTTTTTGTTGTTGTTATTTTGCTGCCATCGTGCCTTTCAGGTGGAATTGTAAGAGGAACAGTCTTTCCACAGTGTATTTCCTAACTCCGAACTAGGTGCATTAGTGGAGCTAACACCACCAGCTGGATACAGGCAGTCAGAATTGAATTATGTACTTTACCTTGTAAAATAATGTCCTTCACACTTTACCACTAGCATTTGCATAAAAACATCAATCATTATTTCCCATACATTTATTAGATATTTTCCTTATTACATGCATCTGTCCCTCTATGGTGCCCAGTCTGAATCAGATGATCTGGTCTCTAGACATGTTCTACCCAGATCCTGGTCCATTTTACCTTAACTTCCGTGATCTCCATACTATATGAATCAGTTTTATTTTTTTTTTAAAGTGGATCACTTTGCCTTAGCATGGCACAAGAGAAATGAAAAAGTCCATAAAATTTTACAAATCAGCAGAACACATGACTTGATTAACTGCACCATTCTGCAAGCAAACATGTCCCACAGCAATTATACAGCTCAGTCTACTGTGGGATTTATATCAACTAACTTCATTATGTATCTTCCATTTGTATATGCCTCAAACTAAATCACAGGAAAATCTGCTTCCCGTGCCAATTGTCTCTGCCAGTTGCTCTAGGAGAAAAAACTAAGAATTTAAAAGGTACTATTGCTCAAAGCAAAACAATTACACACTCAAATAAACATACACACAAATATAAAATGATTATAAAACACACCATACATTCAACTGCAAATGGCTTTGCAGCTCTGTCATTTTTGATCTTGAATGTAAAAATCTGCCAGAAAAATTACAACAGAAGATATTTGGTCTGTGTAGGACTTACATAAACTAATAATCTGAGGTGATAAGCTCAACAAAACTGTTATCTTTGCTAATTTTCCCAGACAGCAGTAATTTTGTTAATTAGTTCACTCTTTGTAAATTGTCTGTTTGACATGTAGATTAAAATTCACAGAAGAGATTATTTATGCTCTATAAATACTGTTGTTAGCACTACTGCCTTATAGATCCAGCGTCTTGGGCTCAAACTCTGTGCCCAGGTGTTGATTATCTTCTCGTCTGCATTTTTTTCACATGGCTGTGTGGGTTTTGCTGGAGATACTGTAGCTTTTTCCTAAATGCCCTGAAACCTGCAGGCCAGGCTCTGTGGTGATTCCATATTGACCCCATGGGTGTGTGGGTTAGAAAGTCCAGAAATGGACAGCTTTTCCATCCTAGGTTCCAGTCTTCTGTCCATCCAGGGTTCCTATTTTGGCCCTGAAGTGCATTTACCATGATTGAGGACATTATGTTATGCTTCGGCTGTGTCACATCTGACGGCTTTTGCAGTGTTTTTCAATTCTAGCCTTAATTTACATCATTTTAGACTGCAATCAAAGGCACACACCTGTGACCGTCAGTCTCCCAGTACGACATACCTAGTGACTCACTCCAACTAGTCCACAAACCAGGTTTGATTTCGTTGCTAGTCAAAGGGGTGGGTTCTGTGTGCACAAGAGTGGACAACCAATGAATGCTCGTCTGCAAGTAAAATTCATAAAATGCCATGAGGAATAAGGAACTTGAGTGTTTTAGACTTTGCAAACTGAAGAGTATAGACAGACAATATCTTCCCTGCACAAAATTCCAATCATCTTCCTTTTACATGGTTAATATATGTGCAATTGTATTAATAATCACGTTAAAAGTGGCCACTATCAGCTTCTGTCCAGACCTATTGTGGTCCAGGTGTTTCCATGTGTGTTTACACCTGGTGATTAATGTGGTCAAGTGTGACCCAGTTGTGATCAGATCAATGCAAATGTATTTTTATGCAACATGTAAAGGGGGCTACTCTTCTAAACAGAACAAGTCTAACATCTGCTTTATCACACAGAGCTGTGGTTACCTCTGTGACGATGTGGGTTTGCTCCATGCTCCCATCCGACTTCCGGGAGCTCTTGAACCCGACACCGTCGGTAATGTCACCGAGATGAGCTGACAAATGAGGACAATTCTCAATTGAAGCCAGGGGATAATTCAAAAAGTTCCAAGGTGCTTTTATTAAAACAAACGGTTGTGTCAAAACAGAAAGTGCAGTGCTCCACAGTTCCGATAAATAAATCCATAAAAACGGTGAAAAGTTGGGATAACAAGTAATAAATAAAACCGTTAAAATCTGAGGTTAAAATCAGAAGTTAAAATGCAGTCTCTCTCCTCACGATCTCAGCACACCTCCGTCTCTCATTCTCCCCGGCTCACCCATTGCTCCCATAGCCGGCGGAGACCTAACAGCAACGGACTCTTTTCGGCTGACCTCCGTCTTGGCTGCCCCCAGGCATCACGGCCAGACCGTCCGAGGTTGGCTCGCCTCCCTTCTTTCTTCGCGCTCATGTAGTCGCTCCTCAGATCCATCAGGAGGACACCTGCCATGCTCACCCCACTCCATCTGAACATTCAGTGGGGTGGAGTAGCCCCTAGAACCCTACAGCCAAACGCTCCTTCACGGGGCCCCAGCTCGTGCTGTCTCCTCCTTCCAGGTGGCCAGATCATACGTTCCAAGACTGCCTTTCATGTCCTTTAACCTCCTTTTTTTTCTTTTCCTCAATCCCTCTTTGATTCCTCGATCCATCCCACTTTACTGGTGCCGACCCATATATATACACCTCCGTCTCCGTGGGTGCAGCGCCTTAAGCACACACCGCAGGAAGCCAATGAAGCAATTGCAAATGACCGCACCCACACGTGCAGGTACAACTCGCTCCATCTACCTCAATTAACACTCCACAGTCGTGCAATCACGTCCACCGACAGCGACATGGCTCTATGGATTTAAAACCGGGCCCTTGTTTTTTTTGAAGCTGCAGACCCGCTATACCACAACCTCACTACAAAAATAAACAGCAGTGCTAGAAACAATACACAGAAGAACAGTCAAGTGCATCTGAAGGACATGCCCCAGTCCTGACTTAAGTGGTGGAAAGATTATGTCTTACTCTGATAGCCCAAGGCTGACCTCTTCAGTCTTAATGAGAGAAGGCCTTTGTGGGAACCTAATCCAGGTACTCGAAAGACATCAATAAATTTGATCAATGGAATAGTGATTCATGCAATGGATGGCATCTATGCAAATGAAGAAGGGTTATTGCCAGGAATGTAAAGGATAATGGAAATCTTCTATAAACCAATCAGTTGATTCTAATCTGAGATCCAGATGAGTTAAAAAAAAATAGACATCTGCACGAGCTACTGAGTAAATTTAGCTCATCAAAAAAGATTCATAAATTGAATGGTTTTGTCTCATCTGTTAAATGTTATAGATTCATCAGCTTGTAAAAGACCTTTAAATTCTGCACAGCTGAAAATAACAATTCCAATAATATAATGCATCAAAAACATGTTTCTAACATAGTTATTGTCACTTATAACAGAAGGAATGACTCAAGAGTTATTGCTTCGGCTGTTAAATAATTAGAACAGCTTCAAACTATTAACCACTCAGCCATAAATGGAGTACCTGGAGGAAGAGAATCCTCTTTGCCTCCTGGCTTGAATTCAGTAATCAATGATACACTCAGAGGATTAACTTTTCTGACTGCCATTAGGACACATACCTGATTAAACTGCCATGAGGTTACAAAGGTTACATTAACTAAAAAAAAAAAAGCCAACCCTCCCACACACAAACACATACAAAGTTGGAGGAGGCAGCAGCCCTTCAGGCACTTTATGTTAAAAACAGAGCTTGGTGATTGGCACATTTACAAATAATTGGTCATATTTAGATTCTGATGAAATGTTGCCTGTTTTTTTCGTGTGTAACATTAAAGAAATACTTCACCCACAAATTATATTTTTTTTAAACTATTTTGTTAATGGTGATGGCTGAGAAAAAAAACACATGATTTCATAACAAAGTTCCTACAAAACTGAACAGCAGCAAACAACATGAATGCATTCACAAAAAATCTCAACACTACATAATCCACATGTCAAGTATCCACTCGACTGCTTATAGCATCCCAAACGAATGGGAACATCAAAAAACATCAAAAAATACATTTAAGAAAAGAGAAAAATAATCCAACCATGCTATAACAGTCTTAAACACCTGTAGATTAATACTTGATTTTAAACATTGAAATTCTATTAGTTAGTGGGGTCACGACAAACAACCACAAGATGATGCCACTTTTTAAATCGGTTGGCCTGAATATTTAGTTGTACTGGGTCAGCACTGCATTGTTAATGACATCAGACTGTCATTGGGTATTGTAAATATTGCACTACAGAAGACCTATTTTTTACAGATAATTAATATAAGAAATTTAATGAATCTTATCACTATGAAGACAGAAACACATCAGATTTATTTCAGGCAGAACTGAGTTAAGGCAGCAACACATCACAGAAAGTCTAGTCGGAGGGAATGTCGAACGTAACAACTGCAGTTGCTGGAGCATGTCGTCTTCAGGATGTCACATTACATGACTAGAAATCATAGTAATAATAATATTCCAATCAGAGTGTTTTAGGGCCAATACTGATCACTTACCTATTTCATGTTAATAGAACTGGAAGATTCCTTTAGCATTTTTTTTTTTTACACCAAGTCCCTGCATAACCAGCCTTATGTTCTATATTAAAGTCATATCTTTATAATTAAGTTGCAAACTATAGGTGTTATTAAAAAAATGAAATTATTCTTATTGTAAAGTGACCAAAAAATAATAAAATGAATAAAATCCCCTTAAAGAGTACTTTTTTAAACTAATAAAACATAACTAAAAATGTACCTATTAGTACACATGCCATAAAAGAAAATAAAACTTCTCATCATACTGTAATTACTACCATGGTCCTAGTAAAATGTTCATGCTTATCCACATGATACAAGGCTAACATGGTTAATAAATTTGGCTCACAAGCCTAAGCTAACAACTTTGTTGACTAAGCAGTGCGGGAAAATTTTCCTGTATCTGTTCTTTTTCTAATTAAAAATGTGAGCTGCAGTACTAAACACAACCTCACCCAGACAATGAGTGTCCGTTTTAATTACAAACTTGACAAAATGAAAAGGTCCAAACTCATTCTCTTTTAATTTCTACCAAAGACGCATCTCCCTTCTCTTACACTCTGCTGTTCTTCTCTATGCAAAAAAAAAAACGACTCCACAGATTCCTTTATCTCAGTTTATTAGTCCACTTTCTTTAACACATAGACTGCTGTACCATTTATTACTTCTATGCATATATGAGAAATAAAGAAATCTATCAAAACTCATAACAAATGTATTAGAATGCAACAGTTTTATTATCAAAAATAACTGTCAAAATGTAAAGAAATTGTTAATCACTTTATATTCTCTCTCTGCACTCTCACCTTCTCTCTCTCTCTCATTTTTCCTAGGGCACGAAGCGGAAGCGGAAGCAAAGCAGAAGCGGACAATGGCCGACAGTGAGGTGAATCGCATTGCAACTGTAGTCGAGGAACTCCAGGCACTCGATGAACAGATTCAGAATCTTCTGTCCAGACGAAGATACCTCAGAGATCTGAAGGCTCGGCTGTTGGATAAACCGTCCTCGCCATCTGTTATCGGCGTAACATCAACCCCGCGTTGTGCCGCGCAAGTCACCTTCACCCCCCGCGCCTCGTAGGAGCGACACCGATGATGACCTCGGTGTATTTCAGCTATGCAGGCGGGGGTTCAAGGCCAGAACACCCTCCATCGGCACAGGCAAGCATCGTAACCCAGAACCGGTTTGACCCTCTAAGCGTCCCCAGTTCGCCTTCAGCTCCTGGTGATGTAATTGTGGTAGGTGATTCTATTGTTAGGAACCTCAATATCACTTGCCCTAATAGAAAATCTTTTGTTTCTTGTTTTCCCGGTGCTCGTGTCCGAGATGTGACGAGACGTGCACCGGCGATCTACAAGAACAGGGCAGTTGGAGCCATTGTTATACATGCTGGCGTAAACGACATAAGGCACCGACAGTCGGAGATCCTCAAGGCAGACTTCACTGCATTAATTAAAGACACAAAGGAGAGGACCCCATCGGCAAAGATATTCATCTCGGGTCCACTCCCTCTCGTCAGACGATCAAACGAGTATTACAGTCGTCTGCTTGGTTTAAACAACTGGCTGCAGGGCTTCTGCAAGAATCAAGACATCGGGTTCATTAACAACTGGGACCTCTTTTGGAAAGACCCGCGTTTCTTCAAGCGAGATGGCCTGCATCCGAACAGCTTCGGCGCCCGGGTCCTCTCCGAAAACATATCGAAGGTAATTCGTTTATCTTGACTATCTATCTCTGCTTTTAACCCCTTCCGAAATGCCACTCCTGTGTTTGGTCATGATAATTGTTTAAAAAAATCTTCCATAAAAGTGCGCAACATAAATACTGTAATAACCAATCTTAATGCACATAGAAAATCTAGGCAATACGGCATAAACGCCAATAATTTAATTAAAGTTACTACTTTAGATGAACAATGTATTAAAACTGTAAAAACAGATCATAGATTAAACAAAAAATACACACAGAGCGGCGCTAATAAAAATAACTTAATTCCGGTTCCCTATATCAATAACGCACATAGTATTCATCTCTGCTCCTCCGAAACATTGAATATGGCACTATTAAATATTAGAGCTTTAACTAACAAGACGTTTTTTATCAACGACATTATTAGTGAAAAAAAAATAGATTTTATTGCACTAAGTGAAACGTGGCTTAGCTCAGATGGCGCAGCTGTTTTAATCGAATCTGCGCCTCCGGATTACAGTTTTACTCGTGCTGATCGCCAAGGAAAGAGAGGTGGAGGGCTAGCAAACATTTACTCTAGCAGGTTAAAATGTAAAAATATCAGTTTTGGTAAGTTCAAGTCTTTTGAGTATCTCGCCATTGTTATTCAGGGAGATTCTCACGTTCTAGTATTATCCGTGTATAGACCTCCTAAATTCAACGCGTCTTTCTTTGAGGAATTCTCTGACTTGATGTCAATCTTAATTACGAACTATGACGCACTCTTAATAGTCGGCGACTTTAATTTTCATGTAGATAATCAATGTGACCAAAAAGTAAAAGAATTTATGAACCTCCTGGACTCTTTTGATTTGAGACAGCTCGTTAATCAGCCTACACATAAAGCAGGTCATACGTTAGACTTAGTAATTACTAAAGGACTAAAAGTTGATATAAAGCAGGTCATTGATACGGGTCTTTCAGACCATTTTCTTCTACTTTTTAATATAGAAATAATGATAGAAAACACTCATGAGAAGCATATTGTTAAAAAACGCTTCTTTGACTCATCAGCAACTTTAAAACTTACAAACATTCTAACCAATCAGTCCGTTTATAGTGCCAACTATAATAGCGAGGAGAATGTAAATAGTAAGGTGGAAAGATTTAATACTAAAGTGAGGGCTGCTGTTGACATAGTTGCACCTGAAAAGACAGTTAAAAAATCTTCTAGCATTGTTATACCTTGGAAGACCCACAGAGTGTCTGATTTAAAGAGAACATGCCGTAGAGCTGAGCGTAAATGGAGGAAGACTAAACTAACTATTGACTATGAGATATTAAAAGTTAAAATAACAGAATACAATAACACAGTCCGTCTTGAGAGGCGCTGCTATTTCTCTAAGATTATAAATAACAATGCTAGTAATCCCAGAGTCTTATTTTCGACAATTGATCATCTGTTAAACCCAGGTAACTCAAAGGAATGCCTCCTAAGTACTTCCAGTAAAACCTGTGAGGCTATCGCTGTATTTTTCAATCAAAAAATTAATGATATTAGAAATAACATAGTATATCTCCCCAACACTAAGGATCCCCCGAAATCCCAGTACTCCATAATAAATAAATTAGAGTCTTTCACTAGGATAGATTTACCTGATTTACATAAAATAATTTCTCAAATGAAACCATCCACCTGTGCCCTTGACCCAATACCAACAAATTTTTTCAAAGAAGTATCGGGTGTGCTTATTGATAATGTTCTTGACATAGTAAATTCTTCATTAGATACGGGGGTCTTCCCAGACTGTCTTAAGACTGCGGTAATTAAACCCCTACTTAAGAAAAATAATCTCGACCCCTCTGCTCTTGAAAATTATAGACCCATCTCTAACCTGCCTTTCTTAAGTAAAATTCTAGAGAAGGCAGTCATTATGCAGTTAAATGAGCACCTCAATAAACATGCTATTCTTGATAAATTTCAGTCAGGTTTTAGAACAAATCACAGCACAGAAACTGCACTCGTTAAAGTAGTAAATGACTTGCGGGTAAATGCAGACAGAGGCCATTTATCTGTTCTCATCCTCTTAGATTTGAGTGCCGCATTTGACACTATTGATCATAATATTCTTAAGAATCGCCTTAGTCAATGGGTGGGCCTCTCTGGCAGTGTCTTAAACTGGTTTGAATCCTACCTGGCAGGGAGAAAATTCTTTGTTAGTTGTGGTAATTATAACTCAAAGACACATGATATTCTATATGGTGTTCCACAAGGCTCTATCCTGGGTCCGCTGCTCTTCTCAATCTACATGCTTCCATTAGGTCAGATTATCTCGGGACATAACGTGAGCTACCACAGCTATGCTGATGACACACAGCTGTATTTATCAATAGCACCTGATGACCCCAAATCTCTTGATTCGCTAACACAATGTCTAACCTGTATCTCAGAATGGATGAATAGTAACTTTCTCAAATTAAATAAAGAAAAAACCGAAATCTTAGTGATTGGCAATAATGGATACAATGAGGCTATTAGAAATAAACTGGATGCATTAGGATTAAAAGTCAAATCGGAGGTAAAAAGCTTAGGGGTAACCGTTGATTGTAATCTGAATTTTAAATCGCATATTAATAAAATCACTAGGACAGCATTTTTTCACCTAAGGAACATAGCAAAAGTTAGACCTCTTATATCATCGAAAGATGCAGAGAAATTAGTTCATGCGTTTGTCTTTAGTCGGCTAGATTACTGTAATGCACTCCTCTCAGGACTACCCAAAAAAGACATCAATCGTTTGCAGTTAGTGCAGAATGCAGCTGCTAGAATCCTTACCAGGAAAAGAAAATCCGAACACATTTCTCCAGTTTTGATGTCACTACACTGGTTACCTGTGTCATTCAGAATTGACTTTAAAATTCTGCTTATGGTTTATAAAGCTTTAAATAATCTCGCCCCGTCTTATATATCGGAATGTCTGACACCTTATATTCCAAATCGCAACCTCAGATCCTCAACTGAGTGTCTCCTTAGAATTCCAAGAGCAAAACTTAAAAGAAGTGGTGAGGCGGCCTTCTGCTGTTATGCACCTAAAATCTGGAATAGCCTGCCAGTAGGAATTCGCCAGGCTAATACAGTGGAGCACTTTAAAAAACTACTGAAAACACATTACTTTAACATGGCCTTCTCATAACTTCACTGTAATTTAATCCTGACACTCTGTATATCCAATTCATTATAATAACTATTCATTCAAAATTTGTACTAACCCCTACTCTCTCTTCTGTTTCCTTTTCCGGTGTCCTATTGGTGGTGGCTTGTGCCACCACCATCTACCCAAAGCACCATGATGTTCCAACAATGATGGATGGATTAAAAGCCAGAAGTCTGTATAACCATCAGCATCAAGTGACTCCGTGAGAACCCTAACTACAAAGAGGACTATTTCATTTATGTTAGGTAGAATGCCCAAAGGGGACTGGGCGGTCTCGTGGCCTGGAACCCCTACAGATTTTATTTTTTTCTCCAGCCTTCTGGAGTTTTTTTTTGTTTTTTCTGTCCACCCTGGCCATCGGACCTTACTCCTTTTTATGTTAACTAAGGTTGTCTTATTTTAATTTCTTATTTGTCTTTTATTCTTCTTTTCTTCATTATGTAAAGCACTTTGAGCTACTTTTTGTATGAAAATGTGCTATATAAATAAATGTTGTTGTTGTTATTCACTTGCAACATGGCTATAAGTATGCATTTGAATGACAATCCTTGAAGCATAACACCATGCTCAGTGCAGGCTTAGAAGCACAAGTGCCCCAATATATAACATGTTTCTTCGCTTTTGATATTGGTGACTGTTTGTGCTCAGTGGGCAGCAGGTCGGACACCCTGTAATAAAGAAGTGACTTTGAAGCAGCTATTCACATTAGTGGCAGAGCCTACAGGTTCCACATCATTCAATTCATTATCACTATCTGGATCAATGTTATTATCATCAAAATATTCACTCTGCAATAAATCTGGCTGTTTTAAAACATCGGCAGTTTTACACCTTGTGAGGATTGGCCGGCATCCTTACCCAGGATGGAAGGACAGGGGGAGACAGCTTACACGGGCCTTTGTCTCCAACAGGATGCTAGATGGCAGCAAGACCAGGCTCGGATCTCCAGATGGTAGCCCCCAGAGCATGCCAGGGATTGTAGTCCTGGGGGACAGTCCTGTTGGTTCCTATGCGGGCTGCCAGGGGGAGCTGCAGGATTTGGGAGTCTCCATGGTTGAATTATATGCATTGTATGCCCGGATGAGCACTTCTTGAGCGTGAGCTCTCATGCACACATGAGCCCACCCATATAACTTAAGACAAACTCAAACCCATTTGATTAAGTCTGCGCGAGCTGCAGACCAGTAACATGACTGACCATCACAGGTGCACACCACAACTCCCCTTTACTCGCTAAGATTATGTAACTAAAGTCTGTGACTAAAAATCAGTGGGAAAGTCATGTAGTGGGACAGGGGCTTTGGTCACCCAGAGTAAGGCAAGAGCCAGAGCTGAATGGACTGTTAGTCCTTAACAGCTCACCACAGAGCCACACTCATTCACTTGAAGCCAATTTAAATGCAAAGACCGTTTGGTATTTGGGAGGAAACCAGATAAACTGGAGGAATCAAAAACTAGCAAAGGGAAAACATGCAAACTGGCAATGAAATCTGCAATCAAAAAATACTGCCATCCTATCAAAATACAACAACTCTTTAGATTCTTTGTATAGGTATTAAAACACAATTTCCCCAGCTCCTTCACATATTACCCAGAATGTTGTGCCTATTTATGCCATTGGTAAGGCCATTTTTATATACAGTTACATTCAATTCTTAAGTACAATACAATAGACTTTGGTTGGAATCCTTTTTAAGTTCCTGCAGTGAATTCTGCTTATGGCATGAATATATAGACATTTACCATTCCAAGATTCTGTAACATCTATATATATATATAAAATCCCTATGTGCGTCCAGGTGTCCGTGTGTGGGTGTCTTCTGATGAAGTGCGCATGCGCGGGGCACGGTGCGATGCGCGATATTACTGTCAGAGAAAGTTAAAGGCGTTTTACGGAAATACAAACCAGTATTACTGCGAGAGGAAATTAAAGGTACACAATACAGTGACTCATATTACAGCCACATACAAGCCAGTATTACTGTCAGAGGAGATTAAAGGCATATTACCGACGCGCACGCCTTTATTACCGCCAGAGAAAATTAAAGGTATATTACGGACGTACAAGCCAGCGGACGTACAAGACGGTATCCTTCAATAAGGGCGCGCACAGGCATCCTTCAATAAGGGCGCGCACAAAAAGGCGAGCCTCAAAAGGGCGACCTCAATTGCACGCCTTTATTCGCCGCACTCAATTGAGGTCACCCTTTTGAAGCTCGCCTTTTTGTGCGCACCCTTACTGAATAGAGCCGTACAAGACAGTATTACTGTCACAGAAAATTAAAGACACACAATACACGGCGGCAGCCCACGAAGAACGGTCAGCTCAGCAAGTAAACATCAACAAAAGAAAGGCTGAAAGAAAGAAAAATACGACCAACAAAAAGAATGAGGTCAAAGTCCCTTGCCATTTAATATAGACTGTTCCTACTAATGTTTATTTATGCACTACTGTTCTAGCACCCGTTATTGTAACGGGCTAAATGACTAGTAAATTAATAAAGGAATAAAGCACAATGCCATAAACTTAATCACACTCCTAGTATATACAATAAGAATGCAAGACACTGCATTATTTAGTGTTTACCAAGCTACACTCACACTGGCAATAAGAGTTCATAAATCTACTACTCTTAAAGCATCCACCTTAATAAAAGAATAAGTGTATGTAGTGTTTTAGAAATAGAATGCATTACATTTGTCATTTCAACAGATGGCGCATCACAAACATTAACACTGCTGTTAAAAATCCCATACCAGATAGCATATGCAGGACACTGTATTATTTAGTATTTATCAAGGTACACCTACTCTTGTAATAAGAATTCATAAATCTACTAGTGTTTTAGTAATAAAATGCATTACATTTGTCATTCCAACAGATGGTGCATCACAAACATTAACACTTCTGTTACAAATCCCATACCAAATGGCAAACAACAGGGCCATAAGCACTGTAAGGTGCACTGCAGATGTTAACACTGAGGTCTACATTGTTTACTTAGATTTAAATACATCTGAGATGGGTAACACAACTTGGGATTATAAACCATGAGACAGATGGCAGTAATTGAGACTTCAATCTGAAAAGACGGGTAGACAATTGGTCTTCTACTACTAAAGCATAGTGAGAGTGGAATAAATCTTACTGAAACAATTTTGAGAGGAGTGATGGTTAATTGCCTGCTGTGGGTCATTGAAAAACACAGAGGTGTAGTTTAAACCAGGAATCTTGCGGTTATCCAAGAAGGCAGCACTGCATCATGAAAAGTAGGCATTTTATGAAACCTGCTGCATGCCAGTACCTTTGCACCACCATAAACATGTTCATTACCACTTACCTGTGTCTTTCTTGCTAGCCCTTCCTCCTTCTCTGTTCTTCTTCAGCACCGCCTTGAACATTTTCCACGTCTTGCAAGGTGGCGCTCCTGTTCAATCACAAGCAAAATAGGTTAAGTTAATATCTGGAATAATAAACAACCAAAACAAAACAGCAGAGTACATATAAGAAGTTGGGAGCTTTTTTTTTAAAAAAAAAAAAACAGAAATGTGAGAGTGTGCCCCATAAATCATAAAGTGGCCTTGGACACTCTACATATTCCTGTTTAAAGACTGCCATATTCACAAGCACATTGTACACCATAAGAGATAGGGCACACACCTGCTATATTTTGAGGGTACAATTTTTTTTTTTCCTCTTACACACCATACACTCCAAAATCCTCTGCTAAGGCTTAACTTACAACAACAGACCACTTACTTTGTATGCGCACTTACATTCTCACAACAATACATTCATAGAAACACAGGAATGAGGACTTTACAAATGCAGTCCTGTTAGAATGCAACTTATCTAGAGTGCAGGCTGAGAAAACATAAAGCTTGACAAAATGTCACAAGTCACTTAACTTATCAGTCCCAGTCAACACACACAATGGCCTACTGTATATGGACTCTGTTGTAATTTTATTAGGCACCATCTACTGTGTTAGGTACAGGCAAGGACTCCATTTTAGCTCAAGAACAGCCTGCTACCATTTGAGACATGGAATCAACAAGGTGATGGAAACAATCCTTAGGGGCTCCATAACATCATGTAGTTCCTGTAGAATTTTTAGGCGCAGACATGATGTATGCTGCCCTTCCACCTCCTCCCAAAGGTGTTCTGTTGGATTATGCTCTCAGGACTATGCACACCATTGGAGTAAACTCCACTGTCATGTTTGCACTAGGGCTATGAGTTTGAATATCTCTACTTGAATCAATATGAAAAAAATACTTATTCAAAGGCAAATGCTGACATTCGACTGTAAAGAAACGTTCCTTTATTTT
The DNA here is from genome assembly GCF_900747795.2 of Erpetoichthys calabaricus. Lineage (NCBI taxonomy): Eukaryota > Metazoa > Chordata > Cladistia > Polypteriformes > Polypteridae > Erpetoichthys > Erpetoichthys calabaricus. Next base: position 32,902,905 of record NC_041401.2, read on the forward strand.
ACCTTGCATTAATTTTGGCTTTGTGTTACTCCAGAAATACTGTGCTACATTGCACTGTTGGTTGTGCATGTGTTTTATATATTACTTCCACAGTCAGAATTTTTATCATTTTTAAACTGTTATTTTGCAACATTATTTATAAAATGGACAGATGTTTCTATGACACTGATATGCTTTTTGATTAATGGGTATACAGGCAACAGATTTTAAACACTTCTCCAGGGCTCTGAAAGTATCATTTTGCTCATGATTCTGTCCTGTTTCACTCCTGAACCCGAGATGCATGATTTGCTGTTGCATTCATCGTAGCAAACATTAAATGTACCCTGTCTAGGAATTATTCCTGCCTTGTACCCAGTGTTTGCTGGGATAGGCATCAGCACCCCATTACACAGCTCAGGATTAAGCAGGCTTAGAAAATGGTGTGGCATGGTATAGGAAATAAATGCCATACTTTTGATTTCTCTTTTATTATAATAACAGCTTTAAAAGCACCATTTTAAAGAGAATTTTCATTGTCAGAAAAGCATACTCTGCTATCTCAATCAATACATGTCTTTTCATGGCTGCTGGCTTGACACAATTCCTAAAACAAAGGAGCAATGAAAAAAAGCATTTAGGTTATATGGGTTATATTTTTGCTGAATCTGTAAAAGGGGGCAAAGAATCACATTTATTTTAATCCTGTATGTTATGCTTTGAACACTGGACACACACCCACAGACCAGCTTCCCACTATACAAACTTAAAATTGGGCTATTTTGCACACCTGATTTACCTTTAAACTATAACCTACTCTTCTTGAAATGTGTTGTAATATTTTGCTATGTATTATTTTTTTTATTTAGTAGCCAAATTTTAAGTTGACATTAATAAAAAATATAGTGAGGATGAAATACTTCAAGATTAGTGTAACACAATATTTAGTATATTCAGTAACTCTATTTGTGAAACACAGACTCACCATGCCTCAACTTATATAAAATAAAACATAAATGGTCACTGAATTCACGTCTTTTGCATCGGTCTGTCGTGATGAAAAAGGAGCTGAGCCGCAAGGCTCAGCTCTCAATTTACCAGTCGATCTATGTTCCTACCCTCACCTATGGTCATGAGCTATGGGTAGTGACCGAAAGAACGAGATTGCGAATACAAGCGGCTGAAATGAGTTTCCTCCGCAGGGTGTCTGGGCTTTCCCTTAAAGATAGGGTGAGAAGCTCAGTCATCCGGGAGGGGCTCAGAGTAGAGCCGCTGCTCCTCCACATCAAGAGGAGTCAGATGAGGTGGCTCGGGCATCTGATCAGGATGCCTCCTGGACGCCTCCCTGGTGAGGTGTTCCGGGCACGTCTAACCGGGAGGAGGCCCCGGGGAAGACCCAGGACACATTGGAGGGACTATGTCTCTCGACTGGCCTGGGAACGCCTTGGGATTCTCCCGGAAGAGCTAGAAGAAGTGGCCGGGGAGAGGGAAGTCTGGGCATCTCTGCTCAAGCTGCTGCCCCCGCGACCCGACCTCGGATAAGCGGGAGACAATGGATGGATGGATGGATGGATGGATGGATGCACCCAAGGATCATCAAAGCACAGGGAGGAGTGGTAAGCTGAAGGAAACGGCAAGTTGCGGTGGACTAAAGTAATAAGTGCGTTTAACATGTTTAAGTAATTGTGAGAGATTCTGTATGGGTATCATATGTGCATTACAGGCATATGAAGTGTCCCACTTCAACTTTGCTCAGGTCTCTTTCCATACACAGAAAATCCTGTTTTTGTGCAGGATCGGGTCTTCAAAGTGAAAGCTGCGTCAGAGCACGTGTTATAAGCACTGCATGCTTGCAGATGTGCCACTAGTAAAAAAGTAAAAATATTAATAATAAAAAAGCATACAAAGGCACATTAAGTACAATCGTACAGTATATGTAGTAGCAGTTATATTCAAATACACTCTTCGGCCACTTTATTAGTAACGCTTTTCTAGTACTGAGTTGGACCCCACTTTTGCCTTCAGAACCACTGTAATTCTTTGTGGCATAGATTCAACAAGGTGCTGGAAACATTCCTCAGGGATCTTTGGCCATATTGACATGATAGCATCACTGATTAGCTGCGGCTTTGTCAGCTGCACATCCATGATGCAAAATCTCCTGTTCCACCACATCCCAAAGATGCTCTATTGGATTGAGATCCGATGACTGTGGGGGCCATTTGAGTACAGTTAACTCACTGGCATGTTCAAGAAACCACTTTGAAACGATTTGGGCTTTGTGACATGACGGCTTATCCTGCTGTATGGACATGGTCAGCAACAATACTCAGGTAGGCTGTGATATTTAAACACTGCTCAGTTGGTACTAAGGGGACCAAAGTATGTCAAGAAAATATCCTCACACCATTACACCACCACCAGCATCCTGAACTGTTGACACATGGCAGGATGGATCCATTCTTTCATGTTGCTGATGCTGAATTCTGACCCTACCATCCGAATTTAGAAGCAAAGATCAAGACTCATCAGACCAGGCAACATTTTTCCAATCTTCTATTGTTCAATTTTGGTGAGTCCGTGTGAATTGTAACCTCAGTTGCCTGTTCTTAGTTGACAGAAGAGTCACCCAGTGTGGTCTCTTGGTGCTGTAGCCCATTTACTTTAAGGTTTGAAGTGTGCATTCAAAGATGCTTTTCTGCATACCTCGGTTGTAACAAGTGGTTATTTGAGTTATGGTTGCCTTTCTAGCAGCTCAAACCAATCTTTTCAGATTAAATGACATTTTTCTTTTCTTCAATCATTGTGTTTTGGTGACCACATGCCCTCAGTGACCTTGTCTTCAATTATTAACGGGCAGGAGTTGAACCCGACTTGCTGCTGTAGTTCATCCACTTCAAAATATGACGTGGTGCATTCAGAGATGTTCTACTGCCCACCAATGTTCTATAAAGCAGTTATTTGAGTATTTGTGGCATTTCTGCTAGCTTGAACCACTTTGGCCATTGTTCTCGAATCCCTCTCACTAAAACGGTACTACCATTACCAGAGCTGACATTCACTGCATGCTTTTTGTTTACTGTGCTATTTTTTGTAAACTGTACACATTGTAGTATGTGAAAATCCCATTCATCATGTCTAATACCAGTAACCACACACAGCCAAAATCACTTAGGCCATATGTCTTGCCCATTCTAAAGTTTGGTTGAACAACAAATAAATCTTTTAACCATGTCTGCATACTATACTCTATATGTTCAGCGGAAGGCACATAATGGGGCTGTTTTGGAGGAGCAGACTATTGGTATTAGCAAGAAGGATGACCTAATAAATTGGCTACTGGGGGTTTACTGCACATACAGACATGTGTTGCATGTAATTCAGTGACTTTACAGTGGGATTATTATAAAAAGCACTAAATAAAACTACAGTTGGGTTTTACATACAACAGTCTCAAGATAGCTGGCATGCCTTGGTTGATCCATTGTACAAATTTTTAAATGACGGGACAAAGACCAAAAATGAAAATTTTGGCTGACAACAGGCCTGCCATGTACATAAAGGTGTGTATCTCAGGTTGGGCTGGAATCCACAGCCCCTACTATCATCCACAGCCTCTATGCCTACCTTCCATGGAAATACTGTGTAAACTCTGTCCTGATTCCCTAATCCGCTTAACCAGGCACTATGGCATTAATTAGAGAGTGCATTGACAGAGTCTTGATACCTAATGCTGAGTGCTCTGTGACTCCTGCCAGGATGGCTCATTTCAAATCAGTGGAGCACTTTTGGAAAGGAGATTCAGAACAGTCATTGTGGATATTAAGTGTCAGTGCCAACAGGCCTCACTATTAATAAAAACTTGGCACAGTCAGCTAGTGCTGCAAGTTGTGCATGCAGTGTAATGCGTCTATAGTGCCTTCCCTGCAGGAGATACGCCAGTCAGCCTGGTTTTGTCTAAGGATGATAAAATGCCGGCACAACAGTTAACCCTCCACTCATTAAATATGATTATTATTATTACAAGATAACAGACTTGGTCAGCAGGGATTTTTTCCGTTGTTTTATCAGCTCTGTGTGCTGCAAATGTAGAGGAAAGAAATAAAAATGAAAAATAAAATAGAACTCTCCCCTTTATAGCTTTCCTTCCAAAAGTGATTAACCCAACTGTGAGCTTAAGTACAGCTTCACAGAAAATGGCCTACCAAAACAAACCTAGGTTTTCAATTTAATTTAAAAAAGATATTCAATTGTCCCCAAGATGTTCCTTTTACTTAGTCCACAAGTAGTGGCCTGAGTTGCCTCGAAAGCTTGCATATTGTAATCTTTTTAGTTAGCCAATAAAAGGTGTCATTTTGCTTGGCTTTTCTCTTAGTCCACAAGATAATTCTTCATTTGAAAGTCTGAGGATATTCTCAATCTTGATTTTCAAGGGCCTTTTGATGAGATACCACATGAAAGGCTAGTGATAAAATAAAAAAAGTTGGAATTTACCATGAAGATAAGTACGCAATTGTGTGAGGAACCTTATCAGAATTAGGTGATGTTAAAAGTGGCATCCTTCAGGGGTTAGCACTGGGGTTGCTTCTCTCTTCAATATACATAAATGATCAGAACAACAAACTAATCAATAAGCTGGTGCTTCTACCCAGCCGGGATGCCTGCATAAGTGAAGTACTTGGGAAGAAAGCACCTCCACCAGAACGGCAGAGGGCAGTCACCCTGGCATAGGACAGTGCCACAGGTTTTGAGCTTGGAAGCTCAGCCCTGTTGGAGCCCATGGTCACTGCTAGGGGACGCATGAAGAACGGCAGAGCTCTTCACGGCAGGAATGCTGCTATACCCAGAAGGAGATCATGGGACACCTGGAGCACTTCCGGTTGCTCTATAAAAGGCCTCACTCCATTCAGAGATTTAGAGTCAGGAGGGAGAGGGCAATGCTTGCCTGAGGAGGAGTGGAGACAGAAGAGAGAGAAGAGACAAAAGTGATGTATGCTTGATTGTACCGGTGCTCTGATACTGTGCTTGCTGCAGGGGGAGCGAAGGAAAAGTGTTTCCCCTGTGAAAATAAAACAAGTGTGCTTGAACTTGTGCCTGCCTGGCTGTTGCGTCGGGTGTTGGGAAGCTGGCGCAACTCCTGGTGGTCACACTGGTTAAGTTTGCAGGTTATACAACACTTGGTGGAAGGGCAGATAACGTAGAATCAGTTGAATTGTGACAGTGGGACTTGGGCAGCATACCGGTTTGGGCAGATTTGTGACAGAAGAAATTTAATGCAAGTAAATGTAAAATATTACATGTAGGAAATAAAACTGAGATTTGAATACACAGTGTTGTGAACTTGAGAGTTCTCAAGCATACAGTCCTGAACAATGCTTTAAACTTGAGCTAGATGCACAAAAAGGGTAATAACAAATCTTTATCAATAAAAAAATTGATTTCAAAAATTGCTCTGTAACAAAATAAAGCTCCATGGAGCAAAAGACAAAAAGGAACATAAACATACAGTCCCAACTATGAAATCCAAGGATGGTCATAAAATAAGATCAAGGATTCAAAATCCAAAAAATTCACAATAGCACAGAGAAACTCATCTTCACCACAAGCTTATTCACAATGAACCATAAGGGACTATGGGTGCCCCCAGTCTTTATAGGGCTGAGTGCAGTCTCATGACGGTGATAGGTAGGTGGCCGTGCCTTCTGGGTGACCACCCACATGATACACGGGACATAAAAGAAGATATATACAGTGTAATTCATATTGTTTGGGACAAAGACAAATGTTTTCCTTGATTTATGCCTCTGCTGTACAGTTTAAAATTACAAATCAAACAATTCAGACATGATTAAAGTGCACATTGTAGACTTTAATTTAAGGGTATTTGCACATATTTCAGTCACAGCATGTACAAATGACAACACTTCTTCTACATGCTCACCCTCCTCACATTCGCTTCTCCTGGTGTTAAGTGCTCACAATATTCCCATGGGATTTAGTCCTTATCGGTATTAAATTTCATCTGTCACTAATCTGCTCAAGCTTCTTTGTAATAATTTTGTGGATTCTACATTTTTTGCCCCCCCATCTAGTTTGGTATATAATGTACATAGTAAAAACTTCAATCAGAACAAAAGAAGTAATAGGATTAGGAATAGGATAAATTCTCTTGCCTCCTCCAAAAACAAATTGTAAATATGCATCACACCAACGTCTTGCAATTGCTGCCATAATTTCATACAAGAACAGCTGGAAAAATTGCAAATATTGCTAATTAATATTTGAACTCTCCCTATTTTCAATTACTTAGAATGTAAAGGCAAACCCTGTGAAGCTACTGTTCTTTTTTCCAAAAGATTTTCAAGTTAATGATACAGTTAGAACATCCTTCAGAAAAACAATTTCCTCAGCCAGAGATCCAATGCATGGCTTCTCTTTCGTCATAAAAAAAAAAAAAATAAGAAAAAAGGAATTTGGTGATTTATGTATTTTTCATTTTACCACTAATTAAGGACCATGGATGAAAACCTCCCAGCATTCCTAAGTGTGGCATTGCTGGGACACAGCTGCCATATTGTTAACACGTGCAAATGTGCTTTATACTGCTAGACAGGAAGGAGGCTCTGCTTCATTTTAATAATGCAAGGATTAAAAGAAATACCATTGCTTTGTTCCAGGATTTAAGATAAAAAAGCATGAGGGTGTGCTTTTGATTTGTACCACTTGTCCGGCCTCAGGACTGAAAACAATTTAGCTTGGCTGCTTTTATCTCCGCCACATGCCTTTCCAAGTTTACATAAGCAGAAGAGTCTCTTAGCCGTGGTCAGGTGGTGAGGGACATGGGATGGCTGGCCTTTTCTAAGCCAACTGGATCAGTAAAATCCATTAATAAGTAATTGAAGTCATAAAAATACTGAATGCACTTGTTTAAATTGTGCTGACTATTTAGGATCCCTCGCATTTAAAATTACCTAGCAAATTATATTAGTTAGCAGACAACAGTGTGTGCAGTGAATGCTGAATTTAGATGTTAAATAACTGAACTGTTCAAGGTAACTATGATGTGTCTTTGGTATGTATGATGACACAAAATTGATGGACTTGTACCTGTTCAAGTGATCAATCCTCAAGACCATTTTTTTCCCATCTATTTATTGTCTGAACTTTGTTTTTTGATTACAGGTAGGGAGCTAAAGCCTATCCATAAAGCAGTAAATACAGGGCAGGAAACAAACTTGCTACAATCTATGTAAAGCACTACTCAAAACACTTTATATACATAGTAGAGAGCCACTGCAACCACCACCAATATGCAGCATCCACTTGAATGATACGACAGCAGCCACTACTGAGCCAGTGCACTCGCCACACATTAACTACTAGGTGGTAAAGGGGTGTCAGAGATAGCCAGTTACAGACATGTTAGTGTAGCAGACAATGTAAAATACAATTTATTATATGGTCACACTATATTTCAATACAAAACACTGCAATTATACTGTATCTGTACTGTAAGGCTAACAGAATGTTAGGTTATATAGCACAATGTGTAGAGTACAAGTCCAAGGAAGCTATGCTGAAGCTTTATAACGCACTGGTTAGACCTCTGATGATATACTGTGTGCAACTCTGGTCTCCAGGCTGCAAAAAGGACATAACAGCACTGGAAAAAGTCCTGAGAAGAGCAACTATGGGATGATTTATTAAGAATATTAAAAGAGATGAGCCTTTTCAGTTTAAGCAACAGTAGATTAAAAAGAGACGTGATTGAAATGTTTAAAAGTGTTTAGATATATGTTGGATAACTTAAATTTGACAAACAGCTACACTCTGTTATTATTTTTCCAGCTGAGACTTTAAGGTAAGGTAAAAATCTTTCCTTCCTCTAGTGATCTTGAAAAGGCCAACCATACTTTTATAATATTGAGTTTGAACTACTGTGACTCTCCATACGTAGGTATTAATCAGGTATCGTTACGACGCTTGCAATTAGTCCAGAACGCCGCTGCTCGCCTATTGACAGGCTCTCACAAGTGTGACCACATCTTACGAATATTGACCTTGCTGCATTGACTTCCGGTCCACTACAGGATTGATTTTAAAATGTTGTTATTTGTTTATAAAATGTTTGAACGGAATGGCTCCCTCTTATCTTTCAGTACTCTTTCAATGTTTACACACAAAATTACAGCACTGCAGTCTATTAGCCAGATGCTCTTAGTGGTGCCAAGGTCGAGGTTGAAGCAAAGGGAGGATCAGGCTACTGTGGTGGCCGCTCTCCCTTTTTGGAATAGCTTACCTTATTATATTAAGTCTGCCCCAACATTAGTTACTTTTAGGTCATCATTATGAGGTTATTTAGTTTCACTGGTCTTTGATCCCATACAAGGTTAAATATTATGTTTGAATATGTTGGCTCATGTACATTCATGATTATGAGTGTGTATGTGTGTGTGTGGGTATTTTGTGTACAACTTTCAGGTACGGTTTGTCAAAATTGTGGTTTTGCAGTATATATTTAAATGTTTCTTTTAGCTTTAGTTTAGCATATGTTGTTTTCAATGTGTTTTATAAATAAATTTTTGACTTGAATTGACTCAAGCATAACCTCCCTTGACTCGTACTCTATATAATCTTGCATCCAGTTAGCTTTCTTAGTGGTCTCTATACACCATCTTGATGTAGATAGTGAACAGTCCACTATGATTTCAAGATCCTACTCATAAGGTGTATTTCCAAGTTTTAGACCTCCCATTATGTACTTAAATCTAACATTTCAACTTCCTACATGCAATCCATTACATTTACCTATATTAAATTATATCTGCCAAGCCTGTACGTTTCCCCAGTCTCTTTATAGTGATTTGGCTGATTCTTCATTATCTGCCTTTCCACCTACTCTACTTTGACATCACCTGCAATCTTAACCAGTATGTTTTTTACATTTTTGTGAAGACTATTTAAGTATGGTATATTTGATAAAAGCGCTGATTCCTGAGGAATGCCACTTTTAGCATCACTTAATTCTAAAACAAGTTCCCCTCACCATGACCCTTTGTTTCCTTTGTGTTTGAACCAATTTTGTGCCCACCTACACACTGTGCCCTTGAATTCCCACTTCTTTTAGTTTGATCACTAACCTTTCACTACATAAAATAACTTAATACATTTAAAGTATTTAATTCTTCTAACAATTTCCCAAACATACTTACTCCATTACAGGATTATGGATGGCCATGTACTATAACAACATTAAACACAAGACAAGAAACTAGTTCTGGGTACTAGTCCGTCCCAGGGTTTACTCATCGATAACGCACCCATAATTACTCATAATAAAACAAATTAGAATCAGAAAAACTCTTTATAAGCAAGTCTTTAAAATATAGGAGTAGATCTGAGTAAACATATCAAACTCAAACAAGCATTGGGAGAATATGGAACATCAGGAGTATGTGAATTTCCCCTTGGGATTAATAAAGTATCTATCTATCTATCTATCTATCTATCTATCTATCTATCTATCTATCTATCTATCTATCAATGCAGCAATCAGCTCAAGCTTTAGAGCCAGCTCTCTAAAGCTAGGGAGAAGCTGCAGTAACCACTGTAGCCACTGTGGCTAATTTAATTAAAGGATTCTGAAAATTTTATGCTGTTAGTATTATAACTATTGTAATGACAAATTAAAGAAAAAAGAATTACTTCGATAAAAGGCCACAAATAATGAGTCATGTCAGGATGATGGGTTTGGCTTGCCCTGAACTTTGACAGGTAAGTTAATTCTATTTCCTGTAAACACTACACTCCAGCCCCCTTTGATTAATAGGACTCCAAACAAGGCGCACACTGGCCCGATGTAAAGATTTCAGAAAATTACTGCTCACGATGAAAGCCTACAGTTTTATAAACTTCTAAAAGGAAATCCTGATTCATCCAATCATCCATCCATCTGTCTTCCCACCCAGCTTAATGCAGATTGGGACAGGGAATCCAGAGCTTATCCCAGCATCTCAATTGTAGGACACAGTAATGTACACACTCACCCCTCCTCAAACTGGGCAGCAGCAATTTAATGTATTCTCACATAGCTCCTTTAACATCAGGCCAACTCTGACACAGTTTTTCAGGTTATTGTATAGGCTGTAAATTATGAAAAATGATCACACTGATAGTTTTCCTTGTGGCGACTGCTGAATGGGATAATAAATAGGTCTCTATTTTTGACTCTCACCCACCCAGAAGAGGGAATATAAGGAAAGCACAAAACTGAACAAAGAAATTCAGTAAGGTCCCCCTGCCTGTGAGACCGAATTTCACAGTGAAGCATTCTTCCTCAAAAACAAATCACTTATTTGTTCAGAAGTCTTGGCCTCCTGACCTCTGTGTCAGTTCACCCTTTATTCTAAAATCAGTTGACTCCTTTGGTGAACAGCCAGCATCACCATTCAAATCAAAATGGCTAAAGCTGCAACCTGGTGGCTGATTCTGCATGAAGCGTCAGATTTAATCAACAATAACCTACAAAATATTAAACTGTCATTAATCGCAAGGAAATTGACGGGTTTATCTCAGTCAACACACTGACCTGTAAAGTATAGCTGGCACAATGAATACAGGCTAGGAAGCAGGCCTGGATGAGCATGCACCATAGACGCCATGGCAATAAGGTAACTCAATGACTTTTATTATAAGTCTGTAATCCAAAAGGCAGACAGGGGTTAGAACCCAGTGGAAGAAATCACAAGTGAAACTATCTCAACTGGTAGACAAAAATCAGAAATTAAAAAGGAAATCAAAATTAAAAATTGATTGAAGCTACATGGACTTTTGTTAAAGTAACTCCTGTTGAATCTACTACAACAAAATCCTAATCAGGGCTTTACTTTTGGCATAGAATTACGTGTATCCCTCATTTTCCGAACTGCCTATCCTGAACAGGGTCATGGGGGTCTGCTGGAGCCCATCCCAGCTATCAGTGGGCACAAGGCAAGAACAAACCCTGGACAGGGCGCCAGTCCATTGCAGGGCGAATACACACACATACACACAGACACAATTTGTTCCATTAAAGCCTGATTCTGGGGACTATGTAGATTTTAATGCAGGGTTGGTCTACAGCAGCTTCTTATCACTGTACAATAGTTACTTTCGTGGGGACTCAATTTTTGGTCCCCATGTTCACTGACGTCCCCATCTTATTGGCGTGTATCCTGTCAAAAGTCCTAAGTTTAATAGAATTACGAGAACACAAACACACACACACACACACACACACACTCCCCAAGCACACACTATGAACAATTTACAATCACCAATTCACCTAACCTGCATGTCTTTGGATTGTGGGAGGAAACCCACACAGACACGGGGAGAGCATGCAAACTCCACGCAGTAATTCCCACAAATAATAAGTTTCAATACACAAACTTCCTGCACATATTTTTATGGTAAGCACTCTTTCTTACTTGTTGCAAGAATAGTTTACATTATTTTTTAAATCACTATTTTAAAATTATGCCAAATTTGTTATTTAGGAAAAGATTTTTTTTTTCATTTTACATTTTCTTAAGGTTGCATGTATAGGAGGTCACCTTCTTGTTGTTACTGCTCTTGAGCAGAATACACAGATGTGGAATACGATAATCGGTTATTCAGTGGAGTTGCACTAGTGTGCAACGGGAGTCGAGAACACAGGACTTGTGGTGCACTTTATAAGAAACTCAATTAAACTTTGCAAATTTAATTAAAAACAGGCTGATGTATATTTTTGCCAGCCAGTGATACAGAAATGCAGGAAACTGACTTGGATTGTTAGTGAATTCATATTCAGGTTTGTTCTTTCTTACTTGACGAACCAACAGCTGCCAATTCATTGCTGTGCTGAGAAATATAGAGAAACACACAATGATCAGTTCTTTCAAATGTTTATAGTGGGCCATCTGCTTTTAAAACTGAATGTGAAAAATAAAAGTCAGTGACACGCACAAAAAGGTTACAGACAAGGCATAAGGATAACTTGAGCATTCTGAAAAACTGGCTGTAGAAGGATACCATATCTGTGACTCAGACAAGGAGGACAATCCAGCAGAAAAATTAGGACTTTGTGGGACACCATTCTCTATGAGGTACGGTTCCATTTTCCGTTCGCTTATGATCTTCCAGAAATGTTGTTTGGTTTTGGCAACAGTTCATGGTAATCTCAAAGCAAACATATACACTGACAAACTAATAATAGTTACTGTCATTCTCAAACCAAAAAGAATCAAAAAGCAGAGGGGCACCTAGAGAACACGGGAACACCACACAGGCGATCAGGTGCTGGATTTGAACTGAGCACACTGGATCAGTAAAGTGGCAGTGCTAGTCAATCTGTATTAATATGCCACCAAAGCTAAGAATGTGCTAATTACATTTTAACTAAATTTCTCAAATTTTTTCAATCAATAGCAATCTCACTTACTGTTCAACTGTTTTAAAGCTGTATGCTCTAACAGGAAAACTGTAGGGTATAGCCTAAAAATAAAAAATAGCCATTATGGATACAATGAGAAGTCAAGCAAAATATCACCTTTTATTAAAAAGATTACAATATGTAAGCTTTGAAGGCAACACAAGCCCCTTCTTCATCTTGCCTAATCTTTTTAGTTAGCCAATAAAAGGTGACATTTTGTTTGACTTCTTAAGCATGTACAATTAAAACTTATTTAAAGTTAAAACAGCAGAAATAACATATTATTTGAATGACTGGCTGATATCTACTCAGCTTTATCTTGTAATAGACAACATGGGTTGATGGCATCACACAGGGCTGCGAACCAAAACTACAACTCCCATGCAGACCTGCAGGAGTCCAAACAAGAATCATGCCAGAGAGATGTCACCACCCAGTGTACTGGGCACCACAAGACACTGGGAAGTAGTCTCCCCATGTCCTTCCATTATAACAGCCTCCCGACCAGAAAAGGTAATACTAACCAACATGGTCGGGACGCCAATCCACATACATCCATTAAAAAGGCCCCTGGCCATGTAGGACACCTCCATCCCGGCTCTGATGCCAGCCAACCCATGTTGCCTATTACAATCAAAGTAAACAATATCCTTGGGGATTGACATCTGACCCAAACTGTCAATTTTGCTCCCAGAACACAACAGGTTCATTTATGCTAAGTTCTGGAACTGTCCTTCTTTGATTAGTTTTTGGTCTGGGGTGTCTGATTTTCTAATATCCATACTCTCTCTTCACTTACCCAAATTTTCCTACTTCTAGACTTTTTCTCACTTCATTCATCTATAACCAAGCAGAGGCTACTTGCATTATTGCAATTCCCCTTGCCTCTCGCTGGAAATCTCACAATCCTTTTATTTTTTTTGTCTGGAAGTCTTCCTTTCTTGATCTGATCCTTTTGGAGTTCTCAGCAGCGAGGATCAATAAGACCTCTGACTCTTATATTAATAAACTGATGGATATGGTACAGCTGGTCTGTGCACAGATGCACTCAGGTTTTGGCCACAACCCTGATCTATAATGGGGCTGATACTGTGCTGTTCCCTCACTTGCTGGTCCTCATGGGCTTCTTCATTCTTTTGCTGTCAGTATTCATTTTAATGTAGCACTTATGGGGCGGTAGGATGGGGAGCATGTGGTTTTACTTTATTGTAATTCCTGTCAGAATAGATTACGTTACCCTATATAGAGTTTGCTTTGTTTTTCAATAAAAATATGATCAAAAGAAAAGAAAGAATAAATTGTGACATTCAAAAAAATGCTAGAAATATTAAAATCAAAGTGCTCTTTAAACCTCCCAACATACTTTCATTGCCACCTGGAGTCTGAAATCACACTTTGTGTTAAATTTAAATTTAAGGTTCCCTTCCATTTCAAAAATAAATTTTAAGCCCTGCTATTTCATCCAGTCATCCATCCACCTATCTTCCAACCCACTATGACAAAACGTCGTTAAAAACACAACAACAGATTTAAAGCAAAACAATCGCTTGTGGTCAAAACAAAATCAAACACGTCTTCGTCCACATCTAGCAAATTTCCAAAGGTAATTGTGTTGCAAGACTGGCCATGTTTCCAAGAAAAGTGCATTCAAAGCTAGATCTGAGTGCATCATGTAATGACAAAAGAGAGGAGTCAAAAAAAAGAGATGGAGTACCACCATGGTAACCCCATTTAATGTTGACATTTGGAAAAGGTTTTGAAAAGAAATGCACATGTGGGTGCAAAATATGGTTGATGCCATGATCAAAAGGAAAAAGCGACTGAAAGTCAGAGCTCAGATTGTCTCAGTCGCGGGTCGGTAACAAATGTGCACTCCCGATGGCTTCTTGGTCTTTATAGTGCTCTCCCATAGGTGAGATCAATCATCAAATGGCCAATGTCCCTCGGAACTACAAGTGAAACAGAAGATGGTGTTAACAGCAGCATCTCTCTCGGCATGGGGTGGTATTGCTTACCTTTTTGGAGCCCTGCATATGTTGCCTAAGTGCACATGCTAGACAGTGAATGCAAGTCTGATCTCCCTAGTGTTGTGATAATGGCCTTGTTTAGTTGTTTTTACTTATCTCAAGCATTAAAATCATTATGTCCACCTATATTTATGGATTTGCTGATATGGAGAATTTTTGGCATTAATAAAAGCACTTTATGTGTAATAGTTAAATATCTAAATTAGTGTCTCTTAAACTATTGGTCACAATCCATTTTGGTTCACAAGCCACCTTTAATTGGGTCACACTGAGTCATGAATTAGAATTGGAGTTGTGAACATAGCTGATACAGTTGTAGCCCACCAAAGTATTCAAGGGGTAACATTCAATGGCAATTCTCCAAGGGGGAAGGACAACATTCAGAGGCACAGCATGATGACCAGCCAGTGTTCTGTGGTGCAGACACTCTACAAGTAAAATTGTGTGCTGAAAAAATAAAAATTAAAAAACCACTGATCTAAATAATTATTATGTATTATGGGTTGCTGTGTTGTTTCAGTGGTGGACATCACAATTTTATTACCATTGCTATTTTCAAACAGTTGGAAGGGTATCACTTTAAATAGTCAGTATTGCAACCCTAAAAACATTCATGATTACGGATAGATAAAAGAAAAAGCTCACTATGTCAGTGTGTGAATTCTTAAAAGATTATTTTGGGTTTCAACTACTGGATAGTCTTTTTTGACTTTAATTTCTTGGTTTCCATTTCAAACTAGCATCGACCCTTTGCTTTCATTAACATGTCTTCCCTTGTCGGTAAATCTATTATTACTTGCCTACCCTCTTTGAGGTGGTACAACACATAATAATTAGGGAGCTGACTGGCCATGTAGGTCATAGTTTATGCCACTGCACTGATTCTGGGGATTTGAGTTCCTCCATGAGCTCCATACTAGGCTATTGGCATGAATAGTTCCAATCTTTTCTGGAGATTTTTGTGAAAATGGCAGCATCATTTAACAGCCCACATATAAGAATACTTTTTGCTATTACAAGATATCAAAATGTAACTGTTCAACTTTAAGGAATCACTTGCAACATTATCCTAAATCACAAACTGTTAAAAAAGTATTGTTTTATGTCTATTGTAGTTTAAGTGATAAAAAAGAAAGACCAGGAAAACAAACTAGGCGAGAGCTGAAGAAATGCTGTATTATCTTAGGCTGGGAGCTGCTCGACTAGATGTTTTCATTGCACACGCAGAAGCCTAAGTGTCTGCGCCACTGGTTTTGAGGTTCAGGAAGATACGATCCGTGGGTGATGACTTCAAAGCATATTTTTCCACATTAAATCACCTGAGAAGACCAGAGGGCAAACAAGCCACTTTCTCCTCTTGCTTTTCTAGTTGCCAAAAAGATTACGCTAAGCCTGCTCATGTTTCTATTCTACTAATTTGAAACTACAAAGCACAAAAATCTGATCCTATGTCACCACCAAACAATTACATGCTATGCCAGATGAACTGAAGCCAGCCACAGGCAAACTATGGAAACTTGGACAAGGTTGGTTGCCAATGTCATCACATACCTGCACTATCATTTTACAGACAAAGTGCAGGAGTAGCGAGGCAGGCTGATGAGGATTTTATTGGAAGTATTTATCCAAAAGAAACACAGTAAAACATGTCTTCCAGGGTGGCCATGTGCCTAAGAAGCAGGACCTTAGAAGTAGTGGAGAAATCCCAAAGCTATTTGGGGCCCTGAGCAACTAATTTATAAGCAGTCTTCTTCACACCTCAATACTCAATAAAGTGCCTTACAGTACTTGGGTATTTTGGTACAATATAGTAAAGCAAAGCACCAGTGAATGATGCTATATAAACTATAGCAGGGTCATTGGTATTGGAACAAAGCAGTAATTTGCATCAGACTCGCAACCTTGTTGTACATGCAGCCCATTATTGGAAGAGAAAATCACAAAGTTCAAATCATGATGTGACCCTAAACAAGTCAATCTACCCATCCATACAGACGCTATATTCAGCTCATTCACTTGACATAAGCAGTGTAGCCCCAATAAAGATACAACACTTCACTCAACACTACTTTCTAGCATTGAAATAAAGTTCAAATAATTCTTATGATTGCACGTCATTCCTGATATCAGGTCTTTCAAAAGCTCTTCCTAATGTCTTTTTTCAAGGATGTGAGCATCAGGAGTACCACGGGCTTAGTGAAGGCTTTTACTTTGATACACTCAAATTGGAGTTAGCACTTTTATGTGGGGGACTTGCTGTATTTTGGTAACTTATACCACATGTCCATGGTTCTCTGTGTGAAGAAAAACCTCTTAATGTTTGTGCAAAATTTAGCCTTAACAATTTTCCAACTATGTCCCCAAGTTCTTGCTGAACTCATTTTAAAGTAGCAGTCTCGATCCACTGGACTACTTCCCTGCATAATTTTAAATACTTCAATCATGTCTCTTCTTAAATCTCCTTTTACTTAAACTGAAAAGGCACAGCTGTCTTCATAATTCATCCCCTATAACCCTGGAATAAGCCTAGTCACTCTTCTCTGGACTGTTTCTAACACTGCTATGTCCCTTTTTGTAGCCCAGAGAACAAAACTGCACCCAGTACACCAGTTGAGGCCTCATCAGTGTTTTATACAGCTTGAGCATAACCTCCTTGGACTTGTACTCCATTCATCATAACGTAACCTTCTGTTAGCCTCCGAAATGGCTTCGAAACACTGTCTAGATTGTACCTAACCTGTAAAGGACATTGTGTGAATGGTGTAAAATGCAAAAAAATAAAATTTAGTTCCATCCATTACCTGCACCATTTTCTACAAATTCAGCCAGACCTATCCCAGCAGCACAGGGCACAAGTCAGGAACCCAACTGAAATTAGGTGCATCTGAAGAAAGCCTAATTACTATTTAGTGTCACCAATTAGCTTAAACTGCAAGTCTTTATGGTATAAGGGGAAAACACCGGACCACGCTAAGAAAAACGTCACAGGAAGAACATGAAAACTTCACATATAAAGTGGGATTTGAACCCATACCTCCGGGTGCTGTGAGGCAGCTGTGCTATTTCAAAATGATTTAGTGGCAGTCCTGCCAGCTGAGGTACCAGATACCCTGACCTTCCCCTTTTCACATACTCTTGAAGATCTCAAATCATGCTTGCCTGTAAAGAAAGCTGCTAGTTTGTGGAGGAAAAGAAATTTCACAGTGTCACAAAAGTTTACTAAGCTAACAAAGGAATGCAGATAAGTTAAAGATGTTGAGACCCTGGCCCACACCAACTTGGCAACCATGACATCATATTTATGTTTGTTTGAATTAACTGCAATAGCTGCTTAGAAGTAATAAATTAGGTAATATCTTTTGAGGAAGCCTCTAGACCTCTTCAGCCTCTCCTTCTTAATTAAAATAAATCAATCTTTACAAGAGACGACTTCTTGTGATGGGACAGAGCCTCGTAGCACAAGCAGAATCACTGGACCTGCTGTGCCTCATCACTCATGACTCACGTCACTGCCACCAGCCTGCACATTCCTGTTGGCATATTACAAGTATGTCCAGAGAGTTGCTGGGTGGTCTGTCTGTTTAGATGTGTGATATTTCAGTTTTGAACTTTTAATTACTTCCTGAAAAATAATTAATTTTGTCTTTCTGTAAATTTTTGAGTGTTGTTTTGCAGTAAAAATACAGACTCGAACAAGAAGTACACGTATTATTAGTGACACAATAACATTTTAAAATGTTTAATAAGGGAAGGTACTACAGGTTAAATTCAGTTAGAATGAACTCTGGTTTAACAAAATCCTTGTTTTAAACATTTTTTTTTGGTCCCAGGCAATTTTCTATATAACTTAAGTTAAAAAAAGCAGCAAAACATGCGTATTTCTCCTGGCCATGGCTCAAAAATCATGATGCAGTAGCTCCACTGAACAGTCAGTTGGACTTTGTCTGCAGCCAGGCAGAGCAAGCAGAGCTCAAGAACGGTTACTGAGACTGGCAACACTGTGAGCGAATCTAGGGGTGAGATAACCGTCAATAAAATTTGACTTCAGTTGTACTTGCAAAGCTCTGGTGGTCCACTGCAGCCAGCAAATCGACTAGATTGAACATTAATTTGGCCTCGACCTTCAGCAAAAAGTGCTGACTGCTGAGCTTCTCAAGTTTTATGCTACTCAATGTGTTTCTTAAATTTGCAGAGATTTTACCCTACACATTATAATCTTTTTTTAAAAGAAAACATTTGTTGCGTTTGAATGTATCTTTGAATTTTGTGTTCACGAATTTATGCATCCAACAATTCTTATTTTCGAATGTGACCTTCATTTTCCTCAAACTAGGGCACCATTTACGAAAGTTAGGGGGTGCACAGTTTGGACACCAAGGGTTGCAAGTTTTTCTAACTCAATGGGTATACGCTCTGGATACCGAGGGGGTCTCCCCTATCTATATGGAGTTCAACACTGATGGCAGCAATTTACTTTACACAAAAAGTTCAAACTTCATGCTGCCACTGATGCTGGCAACAAAAAAAAGGTGATTCCATCGAGTTTGGCATTCAGGAGTCAGCTTTGTCAACTGTACGTACTTAAAAGACTACGCTGGGTGCCTATACTGGCTGCTCTGGCCACAAGAAATGAACAATCACATACATACTGCATTTACTCATAGGGAGACACCAGATAATCTAACCTGTGGATCTTGGCATGTGGAAAGAAAACTTCACACATTCAGTGCCAGCTATAGTTGTAGGAAGTGAAAATTAAGTCAGGTTTCAAACCAAGTGGCTATCTCTGCACCAAAGGCTAGTCTACAACAGTGACAAAGTGAGCGCTCCATTTGTCATTTCAAAATAATATTTAAATAGTGTTTCCATAGACGTCCATATTGGCCAAACATTCTGGCGTAAGAAATAACAATGTCCGATCACTTGTGTAAGGCACCTTGAAGACAATACAGCAAAGGCTGTTAATAAGAAGTATGAAAAATTTTTGACAACTTTGATTTCACAACGGTAGCCTTTAAGTTGAGATCAAATGAAACTCCACTTTTCTATTAACTACTACTCTTCAATGAGTTAGTAACCACCTAATGTTTCCTGCATATACTGACACAGTGGTGAACTTAAGGATGGGCAACATTAGCAACAGCCCAGGGTGGCACAGGGCACCCACAATAACACATTCAGAATGGTGATTACAGCCAGGTCCGGTTAATCCATTTATGAAAGATATGGGGCACGCAATCTGGACACCAAGGGGTGCGCACTCTGCAAAGTCTGCGTTATGTACACAAAGGGATGCAATTATTGAACTGAAGGGGGGAGCATCCCAGGTATCAAAAGATGCACATTTCTAAAGTCTGCATTATCTACACAGAGGAACAGCAATTATGCAACTTAAGGGGCGCAAAACCGGAACACCAAGAGTAAACTCACCCCACTGGTCATCAAAGTCTAATACTGACTACCCACTAGTGACACCAAGGGGCACCACCCATCCCCAAGGGCTTCAAGTGGCACTGAATCTCACAACACCAAACGTTACAAAATGACTTTCTGGCAAACCTAATTTTAAAAGTGATTTGCTACAAAACCACCTTTAAAAAGTCTGTGTGATGAAAAAGTCCTGAATATACATGTTCATGTGGCACTGCTACAATAACATTTGAATTTTTAATTTTAGTTTTAATTTTAAACAGTATTTATTTTTCAGTCATTGAATACACTTTTTATTGTTAGTAGTAATAATACAGCTATTGATTCTTCAAGTTTATTCAGCATGCAACACATTGCCAACCTTGCCACCATGATAAACTTTATTTTATTGAAAGGAAAACTTATATGTTGGCATAATGGAAACATAAATCAGGTCCATCATGATCTTATCATTCTTTAGAAATCCTATGCTGAAATCCCAAACCCCTATTTGCTGTTACACTATATAATTCAGAGTGTGTTGAAATATTGGCAATACGTTCAAATGAATTATTGGTTCAATGACATTCACACCAAATTTTAAACACTAAATCAAACACCTGGTTAAAATTAGTATCTTTTTAAAATGTTTGGCAGCACTAGCCTTTCTGAAATCTCACAATATATGAGACACTACTGCATATTGGGATCTCTGACCACACAGGCCTTCAAAGTGGTTACGCAAAGGGAAATTAGACTGATATAAAACTAAAATGTATGAAATGTAGTACTGATGGTCTCAGTCATTGTAATGTCATTTTTAAAACCTACAATTTAAAAGATCATTTAGTATTGCTAAGCTCAAACAAGAAATTTTAACAGTGGGGAACCTTCAGAAAATGGCCTGTTCACATTAGAAATTGTTAAACACACACATGCTCCTTAGATCTGGTCTTTATATCTTCGGTTGTGTTGTCATATTTTACACATATTCTGAGGATTTCTTCATCATGAGCCACCTTTTCAGAATGTTATAATAATATATATAATGGAAGTCTTAAAGTCATATAAAGATTCATTCTATCGATGGGGTCAGTCAGTCTGTTGTTGAAACTGGGAGCTTTGAATGTATGACATTTCTTTGCATAGATTGCTCCAACTGCAACTAAAGAGTTAAGTATAAGTCTGGCACATCCAGATTCAGCAGACAGTGTGCTGTGGTCTGCCGAGGTTACTAGGTTACCTAAATATAAGATCTAACAGCTAAGCACAGTTCTGATAACCTGCTGTCTTTTCACCTCTGGACCTCGACTTGTCTGTGTTAACCGGACCCCACTGTACTAATAAAGACTGCCACACTGTGAGAATAAGGTATTAAATTTAAACAGCCCTACAAGAATTACACTTTTCTTTTGTTAAGAGGTTTTAAGTCTGCTTTGCAGTAATTGACAATGATTTTTTTTAATTTATACAAACTAATTGTTTCTTTTTTAGGTATCTACTGTATATGTGGCACTTGATACAACTGCTCTAATGCCAGGCTGCTATCCTGCACATGGGATACTGAAAATATGTAAAAGATTCTCTCATCAGATTGGACGGCCAGCACAGGCTCCACTGTAAACAGCCATACCACTTGTGCTTCAGAAGAGGTCATCCACCTAAAGCTACACATGGTCGGGCCCAGCCAGTACTTGTATGGGAGACCATCTACTGTAGGAAAAGCTTGGGTTGCTGCTGGAAGAGGTGTTGGTGAGATTAGCAGGTGGCACTAATCCTCTGGTCTGTTTGTGGATCCCAATGGCCCAGCCCAGTGACAGGGACACTGTGCTGTATGTATAGTGCCGTCCTTCAGAGGAGAAGTAAAACCAAGGTCCTGATTCTCTGCGGTTATTAAAGATCCCTGGGCATGTTTCAAAGAAAAGTAGGGTGTATCGCGATGTCGTGCCTAAATTGCCCTCCATGATCTAGTCATTCTGGCTCATTATCCCCTGTCACTAATTGGCTATATGTCTCTCACGACTTCATCACCTAATAACTAATGTGTGGTGAGCGTACTGGTATAATAATGGCTGCTGTCACTTCATCCATGTGGGAGCTACACATTGGTGGTGGTTGAAGTGTTTCCCCACTCACTGAAGCGCTTTGAGTAGCAAGAAAAGTGCTATACAAATGTAAAATATTATTATTAATTGTATATACATGGTAAAGGGCATAAAGCTGTTGCATTTTCCTTTGTCTGAAAATAATTTATTTACTCATAGAAGATCTGTATATTTTGCTACCTCTTAAAAGCAAAAATTATTATTAACAGTTGGTGATAACTTATTTCGGCATGACCCTGCGTGCACATCACTGAAACTGATGGATAGGTTTTTGATCTCTTTAGCTTTCAAACATGTGTGGTACTGTGAACAGAGCGAAAACAAAAAAATGGGGTCCTTCATACCAATAGCACTACACCCTTTTAATTTCTCACTGGGACTGGAACTCTTCTTTTAATTTTTAGCAAAGTTAGAAGTTTTTCTTTCTGTTTAGTTATCAGCATGTCAACTCATCCTGTTGTATGCTCACATGCTCTATAATACATATGTATTCAAATACTTGGCCATGTTTGGGTGCGTTCCATTTTTGTTCACGATAGCATTTTACAGAAAAGGTTTATATAGAAATACTCTAGTGAAAATATACTTTGTATATTTTCCATACGACTTGGATGATTTGACATGTGAATTATGAAGCATGAGCAGTGTTGGACTTTCATCATGAACATTTTTAATAGTTTGCTGTTGGCTAGTGTTTCTCAGCATAGATGCCTATAATGTCAGAAACGTTTGAACGAAAACATGACAGTAAAAAATGATCTTCAGCCATCACTATAAGCTACATTGCCTTAATTTCTCTGTTGCCTAGTTTTTTCTTGCTAAAATTATTATTGATATAAATAAGATCGTAAGCTGTTTGGACATCCAGTTGTTTGTTCTCCAATCACACAAAAGTGGCTAAAATTTTTTTTTACAGACTTTTGCATGTGCGCTGCTGTCTGTCAAACTTAAAATATACTCTATAGGTCATATCGGGGAGAGGGGTTACAAAGGAAGGGGTGAAACTCAAAAACCAGCATCAATGCAGGGACTATAATTCCCATCAGGCAGCAGGAGTGGAGCAAATTCTGCATTCAACTAAAACTCGGAACTAAACATTTCCGATCTCCAACTCAAAATGAGATCCAAACTCAAGATTCCTACTCGCAAACTCCGGCCTGGTCTCTCAAGTCCAAGTTTTTCTGACCTCTAATTATTACATCAATCTAAAATGGTGATGTACGCTGCAGGCAGTAAGTACTATAACACTTTATAGGTTTAATTTGTTTATTAAAAGAATTTACTTCAAATAACTCACCTCAATCCATAATACAGTAATCCCTCACCTATCGCGGGGGTTACGTTCCAGAGCCCCCCCGCGATAGGTGAAAATCCGCGAAGTAGCGACCTATATTTATTTTATTATTTATACATATTTTAAGGCTTTATAAACCCTTCCCACACTCTTATAAACCTTTCTCACTCTCTTGTTAACCTTTCCCACGCTCTTATAAACACTTCCTATGCTCTTAAACACTTTCTGCATTCTTAAACACCGCAGACCAACACTGCACACTGCACGCAGCGATCAGACGTCGATGTGTCTGCACTCGCTTTGTGAAGGGGGGCAGCTGAACTCTGAGCAGAAATGGACTTTGTGCTGCTTCTGCCAAAATGCCTGCTTGTTGCTCTGCGCGTTCAGAAGGAGGAGGAGGAGTGGGGGTGTGTGAGGGCTGAACGCATGTTCGCTCAAACCCCCCTCCCCGGAGGCGCAGTACGCTCCTGCCACTTCGCATTGTCAAGGGGGTGGGGAGCTGAATGAACGCTAAGGAGAAGTGGACTTTGTGCTGGCTTTGTGCTGCTTGTCGCTCTGCGTGTCAATAATTTAAAAGCCTGTACATCACCTATTTTCCTGTCTCACTGTCTTGTCTTACATGAAGTTAAAATGTTTTATAATAGTGAGATGTTACTAATATCCTTAGCCCGACATCCACATATCATATGTGTTAACAAAGTGTGTTTTATAAGTTTACATGTGTTTAAAGCATGTGGGATGGGTATTTTAAGGCTTAAACTATAAAAATGTTTATTTATATGGTCTTTCTATATCGCGGATTTTCTCCTGTTGCTGATGGGTTTGGAACATAACTTCCGCGATAGGCGGGCAATCACTTGTATTTAAAAACCCGCGAAGTCGTGAATCCGCGAAAAGTGAACCGCGAAGTAGCGAGGGATTACTATACTGTATATTGAGAAGTTAAACATTAATATTACCAAAATGAACTCTAATGGATTAACTGCTCATATATTGTGCTATATTGTGTCATATAATGGCTTTGTTTTTGGCATTTTTTAAATTGCAGCTTCTAAGTAGAAATAGCACTGTTATTCTTGGCCAAGAGCATAAAAATCTTTTTTAGACATGACAATATATTTTTTGCACATTTCTTGTTCATTGGCTTCTTTTTCAGTCTTGGACTATAGAACTGCTTGTCAGAGTTTGTTACTGAAACACCAGCTTTTAATGGGGCATCTATGTTTACTTTCGCACTTGGATAGTGAGAATGCTCAGAGGTTGTAAATGGTGCAATTTGTGACTTCTGACTTTCCAGCTCAGCCGTATGACAAATGCAGCATTAGACAAGGACATCATTATCAGCATGTACAAAGTTTTGTACCGACCAAATCGTGATCTTAAAGACCACAGGCACATATGGTGTTTTCTTCTCAACTAATCTGGATAACAGTTTCATTGTCTCGCTCGATTACGGTTTTTGTCTCATTGTCGGTTGTATTCAGCCATGTTGAATTTTGAAAAAAAAGTTTTTAGCCCTCCAGTTTATTTATACCAGCAGCACCAGGTATTTTCGCTAATATTTAAAAATATTTAAATATTTTTACAATATTTTAGAGTTTTTGAGTTTTGAGGATGATTTTCTTCACATAAATGATATGCGACATAGCTCCAGAATCCTGGTTTTACATTACAGGTTTGCCACTGCATGTGTCAAGTATATACGTTATCACCACAAGGGTTTTTTTCTGAGTACTCTAATCTTCTTGTCAGTCAGTCAGTAATCGTCCAACCCACTATATCCTAACACAAGGTCACGGGGGTCTGCTGAAGCCAATCCCAGCCAGCACAGGGCACAAGGCAGGAACAAATCCCAGGCAGGGTGCCAGCCCACCGCAGGAAACACACACACACCCACACACCAAGCACACTATGGACAATTTAGGATCACCAATGCACCTAACCTGCATGTCTTTGGACTGTGGGAGGAAACTGGAGCACCCGGAGGAAACCCACACAGGGAGGACCTGGGAAGCGTGCCACCCTAGTCTCCTTGTATGTCGTAGAATCAAGTGAGTGAGTGACTATGTCTGAATTGTGGTCTACCCACATGGCCTTGCCTTTGATGTTGCAGTGGAGTCTCCCACGATTCTGAAATCTAATATGCAGGTTCAGAAAATGAAGCAATTAATATCCACTGTCTTCTTCCTCCTCCTCCTCCTCCTCTTCCTCCCTCTCTTTCTAGCCTAATAAACGTCCACGTCTCAGAAATGGAATGCATAGAAGATTTAATTGTCTTATGTGAAATACCCCAGGACTGTTAAGTATAAGCTAAAAATATATTTACAGTATATCCAATAGTGAGATTTACTGCAAGGTATGCATAATACTGCGACCATAAGGTGGCACAAGGAATTTTGAACATTGTTACTAAATTTGAGCTATTTGAGAGCAAGTGGCTGCATTTCTGTTGGAGTATTTGTATAGACCATAAAACACTTACCACGTCTGGAAAGAATTCACTTGCAGCAGTTAAGAGACTTTTAGAGCGGCTGTCAGATAAACCAGTTGTAAATGTCTTAAGTTCAGCTGCCACATTGGGCAAGGTTTATAGTTTTGAGGGGAAATCAGGAGTCTGTTATTTGTAGCAAAGCACCCTGCAAATTTTTTTCAGGAAGCTATCTGACTCAGGAATGGGGGATATTTAACAGTAAGATTTACATATGAGTGAAAAAAGTTATACTTTAATGATGGTATATATTGATGAGCTAAGTAATCTAAAGCAAAAGCAGGTAATATTTGTACCTGATTGAATAATGTTCATAATTTTAAAATGGGAGTACACAGTTTATGAATACAGTACATTCATTTTAAATTCTGCATTGTAAAAGACCAATATACTATTTACCAACACATCTGAAAATGTTTAAAGAATTCTTACTGCACAATTGATGAAGGCTACAAAGCTGAAACATTGTCTCTCTAACCAATCTTTTCTTTTTTTCATCTTGGGAATAATGTTGAAAAATTACACAACCTTCACTAACTTTGTATTTCTCAGCAATGTTTGTTTGTTTCAGCAGGCTGAGGGGCCTAGAGAGCTAATGACGTGGTTGCGGGTGCAGTTTCCCTGACCTCTGACTCACTGCATGACCCTGATAGAATCACTAACATACCTATTCTATGTTAAAAATGTCAGTTTAGTTCTGCTCTTGTAACAAAACCTGGAGAGGGTGGCCAGAACACAGAGATGCAAAATAAAAACCAAAAGAAACTGTTAAGTGCAATGCAAAAATAGAGCAGATCAAAGGCATTTCACCCACAACATAACACACATCAAAATCATTCAATATAAAAATATTGTATTCACTTACAAAATAGAAATGTTACTGAATAGACGATTTCCTTTAATGCTGACGGGTAGTAAGATTCAATGAATTAAACAATGGTACTCTAAACTTCAAGGCTGCCAGACTGCCCCCCATCCCATCACTGACTTTACACATTTTCATTTACAGTTTGGCTCAAGAAATTAAAATCATTAGTGCACTTAAACATTAGAAAAATTCTAATGAGAACAGGCTATTCAGCACAATATGCTTGCCTGTCCTATTTGCCTAGATTATCCAAAATAACAGGAGGTCAAAATTTGAAAGTGCCTAAAGTCCTGCTTAACACCATACTTCTTGGTAATGCATTCCATGTGTCTATGGATCTTGCCATAAAAAAAAAAAAGTATAATATTTGAGCAAAATTTGCCCCTAGCAAGTTTCCAACACTGTGACTGCATTCATGCGGCAGAATTTATTTTAAAGTAATAACTGAAATCTAAGTACTACTTTCCTTCATAATTTCCTTCATAATCAACGCTTCACCCACGTCCCCTGTTATTCTTCGTTTGCTTAAACTGAAAAGGTTCAGTTCATTTAATCTCTCCTCAAAGCTCACAACCCTTAGTTCTAGAATCAGCCTAGGTGCTATCCTCTGGACTTTTCTAACACTACTAAGACACTATGTATCTTTTATGTCAGGGATGGGCAAAGTCATTCCTAGAGGGCTGCAGGTTTTTGTTCCAACCCAATTGCTTAATAAGAAGCACTTATTGCTCTACAAACATCTTCTCCTTCATTTTAGTTATCTCCCTCGTTAAGATTTTGAACCTTTATTGCTTATTTACTAAGTCTTAAACAGCTGCATTCTCGGTTTTTAATTGCTCCTTAATAGCAATAAGATGCAAATGACAAAAGAAACCAGTAGTTATCCATTTTGCTTGTTACCCTTTACACCTGTGTGTATTTATCCTGCACTAGTTGGTTTAATTAAATACTTGGAAAGAAAGAGAAGAGAAAAAAGTGAAGGATTGAGAATTACCCCTCCGTTTTACACTTCAAAGTATTTGGATGATATCCTTAGAATGGAAAAAAAAAATCTAGGATATGAGAATGAATTGACAGAGCAGAGTTAAAGCACTAACAAGCCATGAAATGTAATTATTGGCAAGGATTGTTTTCTAATTAAGCAACTGGGTTGGAACAAAAACCCGCGGCTACTGCGGCCCTCCAGGAATGACTTTGCCCACCCCTATTTTATGTAATATGGACATCAAAACATTATATAACTTAAGCATTACCTCCCTTCACTTGTACTCCACACATAGAGATTTATAACCTAACATTCCATTAGCTTTCTTGATTGCTTCTGTATACTGTGTGGATGTAGACAGAGAAAAGTTCACTAAGACTCCTAGGTCCTCCTCATAAAGTGCACTTTCAAGTTTCAGACCTTCCACAATGTATTCAAATCAAACATTTCTACTTCCTACATGTAATTCTTTATATTTACTTATATTAAATTTCATCTGCCACATATCTACCCAAGCCTGTATGCCCACTACAACAATTTACCTAATTCTACATCATCTGAACTTCTACCTAGTTTGGTATCATCTGCAGACTTATATTCTTACCCAGAGTGTTTCTGCATATTAAAAAGAGCAGTGTCCCCAGCACTAGCTCACTGAGGTACACCACATTTAACATCACCTAATTCTGAAAACGTTCCCCCACCTTTGTTTGCTGTGTCTGAGCCAATCTTGTATTTAGCCTACTAGGGTTGTGTGGTATATTGGTACTGGAAAAGTACTGAAAAAAAAAATCCACATTTTAAAACAGTATAGTACCAGCATTTTGGGATTTTCGGCACTAGAAGAAAACATGATTGGAACTTCGCGGCTAAAAAGAGGGACGCAGTTTATAGTGTGGTATACCAGGGTGGCAAGCAAATCTGCGCTACACCAAGGAGGCTGGGGAAAGACTGGGATTTTGGAGCTATTCATTATGTGCTTTCCAACCATTTTGATACTGGTACTGAGGTCCAAAAGCTGGCATCGATACCAGTTAAAATTATAGCACTGATCCAAAACTACCACTTACACACAATGCCCTGAAGTCCCACCTCTACTAATTTGATCACTAACGTTTTATGCAGTCCTTTATCAAAAATCTTCTGGAAGTGAAGATAAATAATATCATATGCACCGCTCCTATTATATGCTTCTGCTGTTTCCTCATAGAGTTCCAGCATATGAAGTGAATCATGCCCTTCCTCATCTGAAGCCATTTTGAGTATTTGCTAATACCCCTGTTTGAGACATATGGTGCTTGATCTTTCACTTAATTCTTTCCATCAATTTGATGCACATTATGCTTACTGGCCTAAAGCTACATGGATCAGCCTAATCACCCTTTTTATAAAGCTGGATAATATTTCCCTAGTATGCAGAGAATTTAGAAAAATATGTGCCTAGGGTTTATATATGTGCTCACAAGCTTCCTTAAGTACTCAAGGATAAACGTTGCCTGGTCCTGGTGATTTATTTGATATCAACCTATTTAATCTGAGCCACACTTCTCCCTCTGCAATTTCCAAATCACTCAATACCTTCTTAGGTGTCCCTGATTCCACTGGGAAGTTATCCACTTCCTCACGTGTGAAAACTTACAAGTTTAGAGTATTTGCCATCTCACTGTCTGCATATTTTAATTTCCCTTACTTTTGCTAATCCTTTTCACCTCCTCCTCCTTGACAATTCTTCTACCACTAAAATACTGAAAGAATCTCTTTGGGCCATCTTTTGCTTTTTCTGCAAAAATAATGCAGAAAACATTGATTGTAAATATGTTCTGGGAGGCAAAAAGAAATAAAAAGGATCTTGGCTGACCTGATGGTCTCATCCAGTTTCAGATTCAGAGCTGAATAGACATGATAGTTCAATAACATAATTAAGCCATCACAGTATAGGAGTGGACTTTCTTTTACTTGTCTTCTTCTAGAGTTTGATACTTTTTGTATTTGGAATAGCTGTGCTTTCACACAAAAGCAGGCAGATAACAAGCCTTACCCAGTTAACTTACCAAATGACTCAAGACCACCTACATCAAGGTCTCATTTTGGTTCAGTTATATTAAACATGGATTGACCTTACATTGAACATTATAAACAAAAAGAAGGAACAGAACTCGGAGAAAAAGGAATATCTTGGAAATAAACTAATGCTTAAATGACCCTCATGTGAATCTCAGTGATTCAGGTAACCTACAACTGAAGAAACAAGTAAAACACATTACATCTGTGCTTTGTGAATCACTTCAATTAAAGTGTCAGCTAAATAAACATATGTAGGCTGGTGATGGGGTTAACTACTAAAAAAAAAAAAAAAAAAACAAATAGGAAATGAAAGGCAAAAAGTCACAGTTATAAAAATGAATATCAATCTGTCACATGATCAGCTCCATCAACCTTTCTGGTCTCTCCTTTAAATAAAGCCCCTTGAGTTTGCTATTCTGTTTGATGTTTGCTCCAAGTGACACTCAAGGTACTGTAAATATTCGCCCTGTGTTGGTCATGCAAAAGAAGACCTATGTAAATAACGTTTGATCATTGTAAGATTCCTTAAAGCTCAGATTAATGTACTAGTTCCATGTAAATTATGCTTAATATTAGCCAGTCATGAGTTACTTGATGCAAATGCATACCATATGATCCTCCTGTGACACTACCAGTTTGTTCTATGCATGTAATATTTATCAAAGCCAAATGATTAGTGCCATTTAATTCATTTTCACTGTGATTTTCCTAGTGATT
Source organism: Erpetoichthys calabaricus (assembly GCF_900747795.2). Lineage (NCBI taxonomy): Eukaryota > Metazoa > Chordata > Cladistia > Polypteriformes > Polypteridae > Erpetoichthys > Erpetoichthys calabaricus. Next base: position 32,933,295 of record NC_041401.2, read on the forward strand.
GTATCATAATATTTATTTTCATAGATGGTTTAATATAGAAATATAGGATAATTTAGAGAAAATGCAGCTTTTTAGGGAGTAAAATAGAAAAGAAATTTAGTTCTTAGAGGAAAACAAATTTAACATTGCTGGGATTAGAGTTTTCCAGGGAAAAACATGTTTGAAGGCTTAACTGCACTGCATGGGTTAGAGAATGTTAAGTAAACTGAGTCTTGTTTTACTGGTTTCACTAAATATAGTTGGGACCAATTCTGAGTGCTTTCGAATGGAAGGGCATGGATACATGGGTATCCCTGCTGGGTTGGCTGCTGGTACCTTTCCCAGCTGAGAGGTCTTTACAAGAAAAGAACAGAGGGAGACTTTTTTCCCCAGAGACATGAACTGCCCCTGTATGCTGGGTAGCAGCATCCCTCTGGTGGACCTCCCATTTGTGTACCCACAGGGCAGCATTAGAAATGTAGTCCTAAAAGAGACAGGGGTTGTTGTTGTGGTACTTGGTTAGCACCCTTATGGTGCCAAATTGACACTTCTTTGTCCTTGGGAGGTTTCATCTGACCTAAATCCATGCAGATAAGGAGCTGCTCCGCTTCCTCCAGATGGCTCAAAGTTGGGAGCTAACCTGGGAGAAGTGGAGGAGGAAGACGAGAGAGAAATGTTTGAAAAAAGAGAAAGAAGAAGGAGATAAACTGTTTGAAGAACCCGTACACGTTATTTTCTGTAAAGTACTTATTGAGCCTAGAAATGTGATGGTGCAGTTGTGTCTAGGGACTGAAGCTCTGTCATATAGGTATAAAAATAAATATATAAATACATAAGTTAAAGAATCATCTGCTGGAAACCCATGATTGTGCTTATTTAAATGCAGGATCAGACAAAAAAAGTGACACCCATCCTTAATGGAAAGGGAGTCAATTTTACAATAAACTTAATAATAGAAACAAATATTATATAATTGAAATTCAATCAATTTAACACACAACACATAATCTGCTTTGCTGTTTGCAGCCTCTTCTTAACTGTCACATATACAGTGGTTCCCCTATGAATTCTTGCTTATTTGATTTAATGCACAAAAGTCACATTTAGGTGGCAATTAACCTGATAAGCACTATTCGTTTTGTGTTAAAAAATACATAGATACAAAAAAGATGACCAAAAGAAAGTGATTGTGGGAGTGTGACACTAAGTGATGTCACAGAGAGCCAGTACTGGTTGTGGTTATGTTGGGCTCTTAGTAAGGACAATCCAGAAAGTATTAACAAGATGAAAAAGCAAACATTTATTGTCCAGTTGGTAATGCTTAAAGAAAAAGGACCTGCTGAATCAGTGTTCATTTCTGATTTAAATGAATGCATCTATGTGACATATGCATTTTAATAAAAACAAACTACAACTGGTGTCCTATCCAGTGCTGGCATTTTCTCTAAAGTTGCTGGGACAAGTTTCAGCCTCTGTAGCCTTGGATAAGAATGTGAGAAAATGGAGAATGGATAGTTTCACATTTTCATCTAAAGGGAAGTGTGCTTTTTCAATCCCTGGGGCGCTTACCAACTGAATGGCCTTCGTGTCAATCAACTGTATGAGCCCATTCAGCCACATGTTTAATATTTGTTGACACACAGGCCATCTAATTAGTACTGGAGCTTCCTCTACGGTGCTCTGAGCTCTGCTTTCACATTAGTTGATAACGCACTGACTAAACTCAAGACAGAACTTTAACATCAAACACTTCTCTGAGTTCTGTGTATAATTTTCTAAGTGAAGTCTCAAATTTATACATAATAGTTTAACATCCATCCCACTACCTGGTACATTTGCATGACAGGTCCTGAAGGACATTAGGTACCGTATATAATGCTTCTGAGTAAGAGAATGAAAGAAGATGGAGGCAGACTACAAGCCGCTAGACAACTGGGATGCTCTACGCGGTTTTTGAGTAGCAATCCACACACAAAACACATAACTTCTAAGCAGCATTTACTGACTGGTGTACAGTGGGGGCCAAGCAGTTGTCTCGTTTGGAAGTATGACACTCTTAATAATAAAGAGTGTGTGATGAGATGTTACCAGTAGAATTTCTTATCTACAGAATATCTACTAGCATTACTGGAAGGAGTGAATGTTTGTGTTTGATCATGAAAAATGTTCAATATTTGTTTTGAGTTTTTCAGATATTTGGAACCCGTTAAATTTGGTGGCATTGCTCCTTTGTGTCATTTGTCAAGAGCACCAAAAATACTAAACTAGGAAAAAGCTTCTACATGTCTAATTTGTGCTGTCATTTCTTCTCTTAATTATCGTGGATTCCCCCCACCCCGACTTCTATATCATGGTCTGAATTCACTTATCCAATTTCCTATGGCCATACGCATATCTGTTTAATAAGTGATGCATTTATGTTCCACACATTATAGACTGCACTTTGGCTTTTTCTCTAATTTTTTTTTTACCTTGGGGAACACAGGCTCCTATAAAATAATGTAAGCAAGTGAAATGATAAACTGAACTTAGTTTAGCACTGCTCAGAAAACCAGAGCAAACAAGTTCATTTAATTAAAGCAAACATCACCCCCACTGCCACCCCACTCTGACAAATTCTAAAATATTGCCGTTTCTGTAGGAGGTGGAATGAAGTGAAAGTCACAAAAGGAATGCTTACCAGTGTGGCCGGAATGTAGCCTGGCGACGTTCTCCAAACAATCAAGTGGCTCTTGTGCATGAAGCCAAAGCCGCACTTTGCTATTTGTTTTAATCTTATAATGACTGGAGTCTGACCTCTGTTAAGTTCTTAAAATAAGCAGTCCACTAAAATGCTCTGGAATCAGCAAGAAAATACTTTTTAAAAAATCCAACATCAGACAGTGGCAATTACAGGAGGAACAAATGCTCAATCCAATCTTTGAAGAGTTGTGAATGATGGTTAGGCTTTCATAATGTACAAAGAAGGACGTAAAGAGGTATGTAAATCAACAGTCACACTCGTTTAGCTTATCTACAACCATCCATTTACTAAACCCACTAATTTCAGGTCACTGTAGAGGGACACCATCACTAACCCTGCACAGCCTGCCAGACCATCAACAAGGTGCTCAGTAACTGCATGGTGGTGAACAGAATGGAAGCCCAATTCAATCTAGTTCCAAAGACAATCATGCAATGTTTTCATCATTGTATTTGGAATCTAAAGTGGGTATCACTGAATTATTACTGATCAAACTCAAGACTACTGTAAATGTTATTAAAATGTGGAAATGCCTTTTGCTGTTATCCACTGAAATAATATCCATCAAGACGCAAATGCTTAAAGATGTTTTCAAATGTATTTATTAAAAATATTACATTTTACAATCTGAATGGATTCAGAAAGTATTCAGACACCTTCAATTTTTCACATATTGTTATGTTTCTAAAATCTGCTAAAATCATTTAAATTCATTTTTTCATCTCATCCTGTAACAGTCAATATCCAAAAATAACAAAGCGATACCAGGATTTTAGAAATGTTTGCAAACATATTAAAAATGAAAAACTGAAATATCACATTGACCCGGACCCTTGCTATGACACTTGAAATTTGGCTGAGTTGCTGCCCATTCTACTGATCATCGGGATGTTTGGAGCCCACCTGTGGTCAATTCAATTGATTGGAAAGGTAAACGTGTGTCTACAGTAGGTCCCAAAGTTGAGCAAAAAACCAAGCCATGAGGCTGAAGGAACTGCCTGTAGAGTTTACAGATAGGACTGTGTCGAGGCACCAATCTGGGGAAGGCTACAAAAACATTCTATCAGGATAGAAGGTTCCCAAAAGCAGAGAGGCCTCTGTAATACTTAAATGGAAGAAGTTTAGAGCAACCACAGCTCTTCCTAGAGCTGACCATCCAGCCAAACAGCAATGATAAGAGAAGGGCCTTGGTAGGAGAGGTGAGCAAAAACCTAAGGGTCACTCTGGCTCTCCAGAGAACCTGTGTGGAGATGGTAGAAACTTCCACAATGGCATCCATCACTGAAACATTTCACCGATCTGTGCTTTAAGACAGAGTAGCCAAACAAAAGCCCCTCCTCAGTAAAAGGACACAGTAAAGGACAATTTTGTATTTTGGACAGAAATATGACAGCTTTCCTCTCCTATTGGCTTTTCACAATAAGCAATTTGGGTATAGTAAGCAACTTAAACGTATAGGGACATTGCCATAATCAAACATTTTTAAGTGTGACTCTTCACTTATGATCCACACTTACGTATGGAAATAATAACCCTCCTGGTATAAAAAAAACTGATTTTAAACACAGCATGGTCAAAAACCTAAGCTCAGCGAGCCAAGTTAATAATTGGTGTCTACTTTCACTATTACACCCAGCCATTCCTGCAGTATTTACAAGACTAACTCAGCCACAGTTCAGAAAGTCGCTGGTGATGCCCTTGGGATATTTTCTTATTAATTTCCACTATCAGTAAAGCTGTGGTTGTGTCACATGGCATACCGGTAATAACAAAAGTACCACGCTTCCAAATTTTATAAAGGTACTGTACTTCCCCAGCATTATACAAACTTCAATGATCTTACAACAGGAAAATGTGACTAAAACTGCTTTACACACTGTATGTATTGAAAAGTAAGTGTTGTATCTTTAACAAAGGTAGCAAGCGGAGATGTCTGTGTGGCTAGCAGAACACCAAATCACACCAGCTGAGCTGTTACATACTCATCAATTCAATTTACAGAAAAAGAAATGGAAATGGTCACCCCCCAAAATAGTTGATAAACAGGGCAGTCGAAATGAGATATGGCAATACTTTGCTTATAAAGTAAATGAAAAAAGGTGAACCTGAAGCCTTTAAAGTACCTTTTTGCATAGGGTGTTACAAGGCAGGTCTCGCCAGAGTACAAAAAACATTGTATTTTCCCAAGCATTTATCACCTTCTCATCCCGGTGTCTTACAGGAATTCAAGAACTCAACAATTGTGAGATAATATTTACAGTAAAAACAAGAAAAAGTTAAGATTAATGCATTTTCGTGGGTTAACAAGTACAACATTTTCACATCACGCAAGTTCACAAAGAATGCTTTCCTGAAGTTTGTTTGATGAACAGACACAAACACAAGCTATTGTAGGTCAAGCTTAATCATTGTGATTCTGTAAAGTGTGATGCAAAACCCCATACTAAATACCATCAGTAACCAATGTAGTCAGAGCATTTCACACACTCTTTTAATTAATGCGCATTTCACTAATAATGTTGTGGCAGTCAGGTTGCCTCTGTCCTAGTGTGAGCGGAGTGAGAAAGGAGCTGGGCGGCCTGGGTGTGCATGGACAAGGCAGCTGGGAGGACATGGTGCTGCAGAAGACCTGGCAGGTGTGTTAGAAGCAGCCACTGAAGAAGTCAACAGTCCTTTTTTAGGGCCACACCAGTAGTCTGGTGTAAGATGGTAGAATCCATTCCTCCATCTCTCGCACCCACAGGTTGTTACTTGGGTGTCTGAAGTTAGGATAAAACTGAACTAATCCAAGAAGAAGGAAGGGTTTACTACCAACGCTGATGGATCCCTTGACAAAGCTCAAGAAAGACAGAAACCTATCTCAGAAGGTAGAGTTTGTGTAACTCACAAAGATAAGGGCTCTGAGAGGGCAACATAGCACCCATGAGGGTCCAGACCTGAGAGGGCCACAGCTTCCAGGAGGCCATGGACCGTCAGAAGAGATGGGGACATCTGGAGAAGCTGACTATAAAAGCTGTTCTATAGCATGAAAGGAGGGGGTGCAGAGACAGCACTGTGAGTAAGCACTTAATTTCACGTCTCCCTGCTGCTGAGAACTATGACCTTAATCTTATGCAAGGCCACTGGCAAGCCTCAGATGTGGCCCCTGGCCTTGGGTTTGCTGAAGAAACTAGGTATAGTGAGGGAGTCGAGTTACCTCTGACACTGGGTGAGTGGCGCGAGATAAAGCAGGGTAGAGTAGAAAAGGCAGCTGGGAGCACATTAAAAACATGCAACATGGAGGAAGCCAACAGTGGTTTGGCAAAAAGTGGTTGCATCCATTCCTCTGTCTCATGGCACTCCATGAGTCTTTACAATATTTATTAAACCCCAAGGAAATTATGAAGTGTGGTTTGCTCTAGATTTAAATTTAACTGATTCAAAAGGTATCAGGAAAGATTTTCTCAATGTATTTTGCATAGTATCTTTCAGATACTAAAGATAATTTAATATCATTAAAATGCCCCATTATTCTGTTAGTACAGTCAGTGTTCAGTTTCATAAATATAGTTTCTTGGAAGAAAAACATTGTGTATTTTATTATGTGAAAAAATAAGTTACCTGTTATTTGCTTAGGTATTGTTTTTAGTATTGATACTTAAGTGCCAAAGCTGGCATCAGCACACAAGTCAAAATTTTAGTGTCAATTCAACACTAGGTGAGGTCAAGACTAGTTTTTACAATCTAGCCAAAGATAAATGTATTTGTGTATGGCTAATTGGGATGGCAGCAAATTTTACAGTAAAAAGAGGGGTCTCAGGTATACAGACTTATGGAAAGACAGTGAAAAATTGACAATGGGATCGGGAAACAAGACATAGTCAAAGGCAGGCATAAGTTAATACCAAAAAGACATCCAACCCATCATCAAAAATCAGCACACTAACCCAAAATTCAAAGTCAAAAGCCAGAAAATTATTTTGTTTGAAAAAGTAGTCAGTCAGAGAAAATAGCTACATGAAAAACAAATATGGAAACCTAATGTCAGATGCTCTGGAAAAAAATCAGTTGATCTTTATGCTGGTGCTTCAGATGACATTACATGTCACATACTACCAGCAAAAGGCGGTGCCCAATGAACAAGACTCCATAAAACTTTTGCAATGTTGCAAATTTTACAAAACCAATGTGAAATTCGAAGTCCTTTAGGTTCAAAGCCCCAGAAACCTTCAAAAACATCTACCCAACAACACTATACAAGGCATGAAAATTAAACGAAAATAAATCATTATAACCCCAGGCAACCAGTGCCTTTCGAAGACAAGTGCCAGGCTGTGAATGGAATGACAAAGTGTGACCAAACACACAAAATGCAAGCAGTGTTTGTTCAGAGAGATTGTCATAGAAAGGGAGGAACAGCAAAAAGTGTGGGGCAGGGGGGTGACAGGCAGCGACTATATACTTGGCTTCTTTCAAAGCACTAACTGTAGCTGTGTTTTTATTTTGCTATTTAGTATTTGACCTGGACAATTTTGATTGATCAAAATGTACCTATAACATTAATCTTAAACGTGCTAACAATCAGCCTGGGCACAGACGGCAAATGAGGCATAATGGTTAAGGGTTTGGACTTCACTAGTGAGATTGTGTGTTCAAATTTCTGCTCCTGATACTGTGTGACCACGAGTATGTCACTTCAACTGCCTGTGCACCAACTAGAGCGACAAAAAAAGAAATTTCACCAATCACATCTCACATGTTTTAATTTCACCTCGGATAAAGGCAAATAAGAAATAATAAGGTTTAGTGCTGGGGTGAGCCAGTCATGTTTCTCAAGGGCATCCCACACTGAATAGGCAGCAGGAAACCTTGTTATTGCTTTTGGTGGGATGGAAAACCTCTCTGATTAAAAGACTGGTTGCAATGAACCATTCATAATGTAATTAGTATTTGTGAAGTTTGTAATTGCATTTACCTGTAAACTTGTTACAGCCTGCACTCAATGAAGAGCAAGTACAAAAATAAACTGAACTGAATTAGGATGAAACACTGATCTTGCTCAAGACCAGAAATTTACATTTACTTATTTGGCTGACACCTTTATCCAAGGTGACTTACATCATGTATGATACAATTGGTTACATTTCTTTTGGTTATCCAATTGGAGCACAGGCAGGTCAAGTTACTTGCTCATTGTCACATAGTGTCAGTATCAGAATTTGAACCAACAACCTCAGGGTCTGAAATCCAAAAGCCTTAACCACTACACCACACTGCCTGCCTTGAACCCCAGTCAACCTGGCGAGCAGGTGGATAGTTTGTGATGCTAACATTTGTGCAGGGCAGCGTCGAGCTCTAGCAGTCCCCGTAACGAGTATGTTTGTTGACACAGTATTTTGAGACATACCAAGCTGCACCCTGCTCTTCCTTCCACAGTTTTATAAAGCACTACATACCACAGAGCGACTCTGCTGGCACTGGGCCACATATCCTTTTCCCACATTTCACTGCCTTTTTTTTCCCAAGCAGTCATTTTAGGTCATTGACATATTTCTAAATAAGGTAATGAAAAAGATAAAAAAATAAACCAACGTTTGGGACATTCCTTTGTGAGCACAAAGATTCATTTAGAGGTTTCCATATCTTGCTGAATGCCTTAGAGTGGGGGTTACTTCCAAAGATATGCTTAGTGAAACAGAGCCTATTCATGTAATTTATTGATTTTGTTAACAAGAAACTGTTTGCAGCTTGGGACTTTTTTGTTATCTACCCCTTTACATTCAATTTTCCAGCTGGGCACATTTTTAAGTAGGCCCTTAAAAAGAAAAAGAAAATTTATTTTGAAAATGATTCTGATTTCAATGACAGCAGATCATCACATGGCACTCTACTGTCCACCAACAAGACAGAGAACACACAAATTCCCAGTCGGACTTGAGGAATGAATACCCTGTGTATGTCGTTTGTCTGTCTGTAGTAGCAGAGTGCAAATAAAGTAACGGACAGCTACAACAACCTTTGTTTTCATAAAAGCACCCGGGACTTGTGAGAATAGCTGGCTTGCGTACGGCCCTCTCGTACTCCATTAAGACAAATGACTGTTGAGTTTCCTTATCACACTTTCAACAAAATCTCTTCTATTCACATGAAACAGACTGCCATACTGTAGCTAGTAAACTGCAGATGCAGTTCACATATCAAGCTTTATATGTAGGCATTTGATAAAACCTGTTACGTATACTAAACACACAAATACACAGCTTCATCAGCTGGTCCTGAAATCATAGGTTCCACTCTCCCTACGTTTTTGGCAGGACACCAAGAAGTTGCCGTATAAGTGTGTTATGTGTCTGCCAGAGTGTGATCCCTTGCCCCCAACTATGTTCATGTTCTGTTCTTTTGTAATTATATATGTACTTTTTGGTGATTCCAAACTTCTGAACACTAATGGATGCTGCAGTCAAGACTTCGACTTTGTTGTCTGAAAAAATGTCACTGTGGAGCAAATTATAATGGAGAATCGAATAATGACAGTGTATGACTCTGCTAACACTATAGCTACAATCACACTACTACATTTTTGTTTAAAAACACAAACATTAGTCTCTAATTTTAGCTTTCGTCCACACTACACTAGTGTTTTTAACCTCTCAAAGCGAAGACTTTTAAAAACTCTCCAACACCGTATAGTTCTGAAAATGTTGAAGTGGATGGTTGAAAACAAAAGACTTTTGAAAATGCAGACTTTAATTGCACTCTGATTTGTTTGTGCTTATTACGTGACCCTTTACATTACGTCGTCTCACTACCCGATTGGTCATCCTTCACAGGATGGAAACATATTCCAACACACCAGATATATGTGAATTGTTTTCCAAGGTGCTTATTGTATTGCTTACCAGTATGCAGCTAAATTGACCTTTGCATAGTTTGAATGCTGCATACATGCACAAATAATTTACCAGTCGCTCCAGTTCTGTGATAAATCCCACAGCCAACAGAGTAATCATCCTTGACACCTCTGACTTCCTGTTTCCACCAATGCATGAATGCCCAGCGTAACCGAAAGACTACATCAAATGCATTTTCAGTAATTTTAGCATGGGCACAGACACTTTTGTAAATGATGTGAAAACACTAGTGTGGATGGAGATCGCATGAATTTAAACAAAGTAGTGTAGACATGGCTTACAGAGATTAACTATAGGGATGTGTCAGTTGAGTACATTCTTCATGAACAATTAAATGTGAGCAAGGTCTGCACATTATGAGCTTTCAAGATTTTTGACTTCTGAAACCAAGTGTTACAAGATCAAATGCTCGAAAAAGAATCTCTAGCCACTTATTTGGATTGGGAAAAACTTAAGCAGCATTTCATAACAAAGGATGAAACTTGGATGCATCATTTTATGCAGGGCAACAATCGTAAAAATGTAAACATTATATGTTATCAACAACGAAATTCAAGGTCCAAGTCAATAAAAGACCAGCAAGGACATGATGATGTGTATGCCTCAGAAGACTAATGCTTTTTCATTAAAATGACACAGTTTGAAACTTTTAAGGGCAATTTTTTCACAAATATTAGAAGGTTTCTCTTCACACAAAAGAACCATAGGCATGTGGAATAAGGTAACAATTAGTACGGTAGAGAGCAGGGATTTCAGAAATCTTCATATCTTGACTTGATGATATTTTGGACAAATTGGTTGAAAAAGATTTTACAAGCTAATTGGGCTAAATGGCCTGCTCTCATCAAAATTGTTGTAACAACTGGTCAAAATTACAGTGATTTGTTTTGCCGTCAAATGAGGAAAGATGGCAACAAATGATGTCATCCATCACTTTGCAGCATCACTTTGCAGCTCCTACTTAAACTGCATACATTAAATCTGAACCACTACCCTTCTAGGACACTCAATGGCAATGATGGAAATATCAAGTGAGTTAACAAAAGAGTGGATGCAGATCAAGACAAAACTTCTTTTGAGTGAACTTCATAACAAGCATTTTACTGTTCACAGGGAATATTGCATGTTGAGAAATAAAACCTGTGCGGTACTCATTGGTGTTTCTCTTAAATGGTAAGGTTAAGAATGTTTTGATTAACCTTCATACAAGTTGAGGTTCAAATTCCATTGGCCACTTCTGCACCGAGGATGTTCCTGTTTCATTTACAGGCAGATATCTACAATGCAGAACTTTTGGAGAAGTTTTTCTTACTTTCGGGAAATCACATGTTGCAGGACTACCATGAATGCAAGCATGCAGAAATTTGTGGCAAGAGTGATTCATCATTATAAAAACAAATACCCTGATGTACAGTATCTAGGAATTTGATATTAAAAAACAAAGCTACAGCAGACAAAACAGAAATGTCATCTCGAGCAAAGGCAGGGTGTCTGCCACAACCCAAGGATGCAGCCTACAATTCCACTTGATTTGTTCAAGTTGCTGTTATGCTCCTTTAGTTAAACTTCACTGTCGGAAATGATAAGCTATATACAAAAGGAGAGCTATATACATTTATTATTTTTTGTTTGTAAAATCCTCCAAAATACAATGCAAGAACATTAGGTTTAATGGTTATTCTCTATTTGACCCTCTATGAATGAGTGCCCAGTGCCTGCCCTGTGATGGAATGGCATCAAAGCAACTGTTAGTTTCTGCCTTTCTTCTGAATCTGCTTTTCCTGCTCTTTGCAGCCATGTAAGCAAAGTGGAAATATGGATGGGTGGTGTACTGCCACTATAGGGGAAAGAGGCAGTTTTTTAATGTGAATGGGTCAGGACATGAAACATTAGTCAAAAGCCTAAACAAGTTTGTTAACAAAAATTAGTCTAATCTGTCATCAAGCCTAATACAAAACCCCAAAACAGAAGAACTCAAAGCACTAAATCTAAATGGTAACCAGAAGCACACTCAGCAAAAACTGAAGTGTCAATCCGTAAACTCGGATAACCAGGAAGTATTAAGCCCTGACCATACTGATTCAACCATGGTGTCACAGATTGTAACCTATGAAACTATACAACAGGTCACCACATCACAGCAACAAAGCCACAAAATGGCATCAGGGAATATGCTCTAAAATGACATCAACACCTCCAAAAAATTCATTCAGGAAAAAACAATTGTCAAAGACAGGTCCATGCTTCAAAGCCGCACATGGATACAAAACTGTCCAGAAAAAGTGTAAAATATAGGAAAAATTTAAACAAAACCAAACCAGAACAGTTGGGCGGATGACTGGTGTTCTCCTTGAGACACAGCTAATGAGTGTCTGTTCTATCCAAATTTCCAAACAGGTACACATTAGGTTTAATGCTGACACACTACTAATAGTACTAACTTTCAATTTGTTTGTGAGTGTGGGCATGTGGCCTCTGATGGGATGGAATGCCATTTAGGGTGAATTCCTGTTGTTGTGAGTTGTTTTCATTTGGAATTTGTTGTGGAAATTGGCTCCAGCAGACCCCCGTGACCCTGTAGTTAGGATATAATGGGTTGGATAATGGATGAATGGATAGATTTGTTGTGGAAATATTGCCATGTTTCACCTCTATTTTTTGGAGTATTAATTTATGTCACTGGCTGGTCATTCTAACACCTCTTTTAATGCGCCATGTTTATTTTTGCATGCTGCCACTATTAGAGGTTTTGCCAACCTGGGTATGAACTAGTTGCACTCATGAGTGACATCGATTAAGCAAAACAATAAAGTTCACCCTTCCATTTCATCACTATCCGAGACTGCAGACAATGTAAGGCTTTTCTCACATTTACTTTTCTATGCAGTTCTCCAGCGAAAGGCTCTTGGATACGCTATTTTTGTCTTTCATCTCTGATTAATGTTTTGAGGCAAGATGGCAGTTCTTTTGAACTCTTGGGTATGATCTTTGCATGGATTAACAACTATGTCTTTTCTTCTGGTCTATTTGATTCTGCAGATTCTTTATTCAGTATAACACCTCCCTTGGGTCCAGGCTTTCTATGATCTAACAAATGGATACATAAATGAATCGGCTTATATATATATATATACATGAATGACCCATTTTTTTTTTATCACCAGTAAAATTAACTCGCAAATACTAGGGATTAAAATTGTGCAGTATGACAATAATGAAATGAACTGAAAAACCCAACTTTTAAAACAGTACTATTCCAATGCATAGAATAGTACACAGGGAAAAACATCCTTCGATGCTCTAGTGACTTCACGGATTACCCCATCTCCTCCTTGCTTTGGCAAAACCTAGATTTCATGAGGGATTGTTTCTTGCTTTGGTGCTATTGAGACTAGCGTTTCTGGACCCGACTCGACCTGGACCCGAACCCGCCAGGTGATGACCTCAAAACCCGGACCCGAGACCTGGGCTTTAAACCCCCGGGTTCGGGTACCTAGAATTTATTTCAAGTTTTAAAATTAAATAATTTTTGTAAAAATCAAAATGTATTATTATGTTTAAATTGTTTTAATTGTAACTAACAATATTTCGGAAAAAAACAAGAATAAAATACATAACATGAAATATTTGACCAATGAGTGCGCGTTTGAAATAGGTTTTTACTTGTTTTTGCTTGCATACCCCGGGCGAACTGCACCATAACAAAGCTATAATTAGACTCTAGAATCGATCGATTCCAGACGTACAGACGTTTGCGTTTAGTTATGGGTAACTTTAAAACGCGGTAATTCGGTAGTACTATTAACAATTCGACGAAATATTAAATAAATAATATGATAATTAATAAATATATAGGATACGTAACAGCATTTATAATTATTTAACTAAATGCACACGTCTGTAGTGCAGCAGGCGCTAGACTTCAAAGCGAGAGATAACGTACGTCGCATGCTCGATATACCACAACTGCGGAATGATTTATGGCTTTTTTTATTCTTGTCGAGTCCGATGTCGGGTTGGGCATGTAGCTTGGCCTTTAGTATGTCACCGACAGCGGGACTGAGAAGGCTTATCACTGCATACGATCCGTCATCAGCCACTTACAAGAAAGGTAATTATCGAATGAAATGGTCTTAAATAAAATGATTATATCCTATTTAGATTATCATCAACTAAATTATTTCTAATTATGTAAAATATTTCTTGAGAGGCTCTATGACACGCTATGCACAGTGAAACCTACTTCAACAGATAACGAAAGAACATTCTCGGTGTCTGCAAATTTTTGCAGCAAACTTAGATCGACATTGGGGGATAAGTCTCTTAATGCTTTGGTGTTCCTTAAATATTATTATATTAGAGCTAATAAAAAAATACTTGTAAACTATATGTAGATAATAATAAATCTTTTGTATCAAATGTAAGATTTTTTTAATACTGTACAATGATTTTGGACCTGAACCCGACCCGGACTCGCCGGGTTTCTAAAATATTGGACCCTGAATCATCGGGATTTTAAAAGCCGGGTTTTCAGAAACGCTAATTGAGACTTCACAGGGGCACAGCGTCCACCCCCTTGTTGCTTTGACACACACTGGAAGCTCCAAGAAAGGAGTGTCACAAGGGAGGCACGCAATAGCGTGGCACACTAGGGAGGCTGGAGTAAGACGAGGCAGGGAGTTTGGTGTTACCCATTATTTCCTTTAGAACCGTTTAGGTGCTGTACTGAGGTCCAAAAGCTTTTATCAATAACAAAATCAAAATTTTAGTGCTGATTCTACACTACTAAGGATGCTCCAATCAGTTTTGTTTTTTTAGGACAAATCTACATTTTCATGTTACTAGAACTGGCTGATTCCTCTTCCATTACTGGTTCTGATTTGTTTTCTTAATCATTTTAAAATTTAAAATTACATGCACAACCAGACATATAGAAACCTTATATTCTACATTAAACTGCTAACCTTTATATTTTTATAATTAAACTGCAGACCATGTGTTTTATTTGTTACGTTTTTATTGATAAAGTGAAATTCTGTAAGCGATTATAGCGACCATAAAAATACTAGAAAAAATAATTTATTAAAATGCATGCTTCTAAATTAATAAAACATGTACAAATATGATAATTATTAGTCACAGTTCTAATAAAAGTTTTATTAACATGTGTATCAAGAAGATACAAGTTTATACATAAAATAAACAAATTTGGTTCTTAAGTTAACAATCTTATCTATTCTTTTTCTAATTACAAATGTGACCTACTATCCTAAACCCAAACTTTCTCACTATCCACACTCAGACAAGGAGTAGATAGAATTGTATTTGCTCCCCCAAGGGAAATTTGGATTTTTACAAAAGCTTGACAGACAGACAGACAGATCTTTGTTTGTCCCGCGGATATAATTAAGCTTTTAACAAAAGCTCAATACATAAATAAATGTTTTAACAAAAAAATAACCCTTCCTAAAATACACACAATAATTACTAAAAAAAAAAAAAGGAAAACTTCTGACTTAGCCAAAGTGTTGGTGTTAAGTCCTGTGGTGTGACGCAAGCCAAAAAAACAGAGATACTCTATTTCAGTGTTTCTCAAACCAAGGGTCTTGAATAAATGTAGGTCGATGGACACCCTAAATGGGTTGTCAGCTTAAGTTTAAAAAAATACACACAGCCCTGAATGACTAAAAGGGAAGAAAACTGAAATAAAGAAAGCTTCTGATTTGGCTGTCACAGACACAGTGAGGCATTAGACAGACTATATTGCTGTTGGTATAATGAGCCCCAGTTGAGTTTCTTGACACACTTCTGCTGAGTGTGTCCATTTCAACTAAAGAGCAAAATGAAAAACTTCAAACTCCGCTTCTCCTTTAATTTCTACCAACTATATGCCTTTTGTTTCTTTCACTCCGAGTTCAGCTGGACAACATATACTCTATATCTGCCATTCCTCCTTATGCATAGGAAGACTCATCCGGTTTCTTTTTCTCAGTTTATTATTCCACCTTTTTAGTGTAAAAGCCAGTATTCTGAATTTTCCTGCCTGGCTATTCTCAGTTAACAGAAAGATCCAGAAAACAACACTGCAACTACATTACCATAAACATAGAAAAGCATTTTACAGATGACCGATCAAGTCATCTCGAGTGCAAATCGACCGATTTAGATCAGAGTATGATCAAAAGGAGCATCACTACTAAGAGTGCTTAAAATATGGTCTAAACAATCCCTGCCCAGGGGGCTATGATGTCAGATGCGTCTTTAGCCTTCTGTGTACCAAATGTATCCACACCCCCTAAGGTTTTTTTTTTTTTTTGGCTTTTCACATGTTTGCAGTGACCTCATGGCTTTAGTTATTAACTGAAGTCTTGTGCCCTCTTTTTCCAAACATTTTGACGCACTATCAGGTGCTTCAAATAAAAAGCATTTTAATTACCCACAAGAACATCTTTGTTTTTTTTTTTTTTTAGGTGATAAGAGGGCTATTCTCAGCTGACCCTCTCAACACTCCTATTAAACAAGCCCAGCACTCCTCTGCAATTTGAAGCACGTGTAAGCAATTATCTGGGCCCTCACATTCCTTGGCAGAGGAATGTGCGCTGGCATTGTTGAGCAGCCAGGTGTGCCCGCAGAAAAGGGGACAGGCAACAGACGAGCCTATTCTGTGGCTTCCATCACTTGACGGAATGTTTCAGAAATAGACACTAATAACTGAACTGTATTTATTTTAGAGCAATTCCAAACAAACTGCTTCTTTCTAATAAGGGCATTTCCACTCAAGCTCCCAGGTCACTATACAAACATTTCAAATATAGCATGGATAAAAAACACAAGATAAACAAAAAAAAATAATGCTGAAATATAAATAGAAGAGTATGCAATATGTACAAAGAAGTATACAGTCATTAGGAAAAGTAAGTACACCCCCCGTGAAATGCTTTTTTAACATTTTTTACATATGTAAACATACCAAGATTTGATTTTCATTTAAACAGTATCTTTAGATAAAGGTGATGCAATTGGAAAAAAAACAACGAAAATCTGACATTGCAATAAATTTTACAATGAAAAATGAACAGACAGTCTATTTCCGTCTATGAAAAGGTAAGTCCATGCTTGGGCTGTAATAGCTGGCATTGCCCCCTCAAGTAGATGTTTCCCATATCTGTCTGCCAGTCACAGACATCAACTCTGAGAAGGTTTTCCCACTTCTCCATGTAGAAATCTTTCTGTTCTGTGATGTTTGAGGGGTGTCTTGCATTCACAGCCTGATCAAAATCTTTCCTCTCCAGCATCTCCATGGGATTCAGATCAGGGCTTTGACTTGGTCATTCCAGAACCCTCCATTTCTATCTTTTCAGCCTTTCTTTGGTAGATTTAATGTCATGTTTAGGGGTCATTGCCATGTTGCAAGGTCCACTCACAGCTGAGCTTTAATCTTCTGACAGATGGTTTCAAAGTATCCTCAAGCACGCTTTGGTACAATGAGGAATTCACAGTAGATTCTACTATGGTGAGCTGCCTATGTCCTGATGTAGAAAAACCACCCCAAAACCAGAACATTTTCACCTCACCAATATGCTTTACAGATGGCATCAGGTTCTACTGACAAAAAAAGCTATCTTGGCTTTTCTTCTAAAACCAAGTTCTCCAGGTAACGTGGCTAAATAACTGTACCTTTGCCTTAATTCTCCAGGGCATATTGCTCCAGAAGTCCTGGTTTTTGCTGATTTTGCTCCATTTTTCTGATGATCTTTCTAGAGAGGTTTCTGTCTTATATACCTCCCAAGTATTTCTAATTTATGTAACTTCTTTCTAACAGTAGACTCATGCACTATAACATTAACAGTGGCAAGAGCTATCTTGAGGTCCTGTGATGAAATTCTGGGGTTCTTTATCAGCACCTGCTCGTGGGCTGAACTTCCCATGTCAAAATGGCTTGGACAAGTTGGCAGTTCTTTGAAATCTTCTCAACTTGTACATACACTTACGAACAGTGGACTTATAATTGTATGCAGATCTTTGTAAATCCCTTCACAGGCCTCAGAAGGCTTTTTCGGCATGGTGATAACACACACTTCAGCAACAAGGAGCTAACGAAACCAAACATCTGAGATTTAAATAAGACAGATTCAGACAAGATTTTCTCAAGTGATGTTCTGATCATTTGCACCAGATCTGGTGCATCGGACTATAATTTTAGTTATTTCAGGTAGTCATAAATGTAGGGCTGTACTTACTTTTTCATCATGTGAAATCTGTATGTATCCTTATTTAAAATGATAATATGGACTACAAAATGTAAATGTGGCATGATGTTTGTTATATCACCTTTATCTATAGATACTGTTTAAATGAAGAGCAAATCTTGACATGTCCACATAAATTAAAATAGAAAAAAAAACATTTCATGGGATGTGCTTACTTTTCACATGACTATACAGTGGTGTGAAAAACTATTTGCCCCCTTCCTGATTTCTTATTCTTTTGCATGTTTGTCACACAATATGTTTCTGATCATCAAACACATTTAACCATTAGTCAAATATAACACAAATAAACACAAAATGCAGTTTGTAAATGGTGGTTTTTATTATTTATGGAGAAAAAAAAATCCAAACCTACATGGCCCTGTGTGAAAAAGTAATTGCCCCCTGAACCTAATAACTGGTTGGGCCACCCTTAGCAGCAATAACTGCAATCAAGCGTTTGCGATAACTTGCAATGAGTCTTTTACAGCGCTCTGGAGGAATTTTGGCCCACTCATCTTTGCAAAATTGTTGTAATTCAGCTTTATTTGAGGGTTTTCTAGCATGAACCGCCTTTTTAAGGTCATGCCATAGCTTCTCAATTGGATTCAGGTCAGGACTTTGACTAGGCCACTCCAAAGTCTTCATTTTGTTTTTCTTCAGCCATTCAGAGGTGGATTTGCTGGTGTGTTTTGGCTCATTGTCCTGTTGCAGCACCCAAGATCGCTTCAGCTTGAGTTGACGAACAGATGGCCGGACATTCTCCTTCAGGATTTTTTGGTAGACAGTAGAATTCATGGTTCCATCTATCACAGCAAGCCTTCCAGGTCCTGAAGCAGCAAAACAACCCCAGACCATCACACTACCACCACCATATTTTACTGTTGGTATGATGTTCTTTTTCTGAAATGCTGTGTTCCTTTTACGCCAGATGTAACGGGACATTTGCCTGCCAAAAAGTTCAACTTTTGACTCATCAGTCCACAAGGTATTTTCCCAAAAGTCTTGGCAATCATTGAGATGTTTCTTAGCAAAATTGAGACGAGCCCTAATGTTCTTTTTGCTTAACAGTGGTTTGCGTCTTGGAAATCTGCCATGCAGGCCGTTTTTGCCCAGTCTCTTTCTTATGGTGGAGTCGTGAACACTGACCTTAATTGAGGCAAGTGAGGCCTGCAGTTCTTTAGACATTGTCCTGGGGTCTTTTGTGACCTCTCGGATGAGTCGTCTCTGTGCTCTTGGGGTAATTTTGGTCGGCCGGCCACTCCTGGGAAGGTTACTACTGTTCCATGTTTTTGCCATTTGTGGATAATGGCTCTCACTGTGGTTCGCTGGAGTCCCAAAGCTTTAGAAATGGCTTTATAACCTTTACCAGACTGATAGATCTCAATTACTTCTGTTCTCATTTGTTCCAGAATTTCTTTGGATCTTGGCATGATGTCTAGCTTTTGAGGTGCTTTTGGTCTACTTCTCTGTGTCAGGCAGATCCTATTTAAGTGATTTCTTGATTGAAACAGGTGTGGCAGTAATCAGGCCTGGGGGTGGCTACGGAAATTGAACTCAGGTGTGATACACCACAGTTAGGTTATTTTTTAACAAGGGGGCAATTACTTTTTCACACAGGGCCATGTAGGTTTGGATTTTTTTTCTCCCTAAATAATAAAAACCATCATTTAAAAACTGCATTTTGTGTTCACTTGTGTTATATTTGACTAATGGTTAAATGTGTTTGATGATCAGAAACATTTTGTGTGACAAACATGCAAAAGAATAAGAAATCAGGAAGGGGGCAAATAGTTTTTCACACCACTGTATATGCACAAATATCTATATATATAAAATTAGGGATGCACTGATACCGAAACGGGTATCTGGTATCGGCCTCGATACCACATTTTCTAAAGTACTCGTACTCGTTAAAAGTCCCCCGATACCGGGGACCGATACCACGGTCTGAGAAATGTCTATGTTTGAGCGGCATGTAAGGGGTTAATCACAGGCGCCGAGTGCCCGCCCCCAGGCCCCGGCTGCAGCTCAGAGCGAGGTGAAGGCGAGGCGAGACATGTCAGCCGTGTGGAACTATTTCAAAGTGAATGAAGACGACAAAACAAAGGCGGACTACAAATTGTGCTCAGCGAAATTGTCCAGAGGAGGCTCAAAAGGTAGCGCATTTAACACAAGTAATTTAATCAAGCACCTAAAATCCCAACACGACAACGAGTACAAAGAGTTTACCCACGCTTCTAAACCAACACAACCCACGCTGCAGCAAACTCTTGCAAGACGAGAGAAAATGTCCAGAGACAATCCACGTGCTGTGAAAATAACACAGGCAATTATCGAGTACATTGCATTGAGTGACCAGCCACTCTCGGAGGTAGAAAATGTGGGATTCCTGCGTCTCCTCCATGTTCTGGAGCCCAGATATGATGTCCCAAGCCGCCGCTACATGACTGACACGGAGCTGCCTAAACTACATGACTCCGTGAAAAAACATATCCACAGCCTACTGCAAGGCTCCTCTGCGTTTAGTTTCACCACGGATATTTGGACAAGCAGTGTTAGCCCCGTGTCGCTAATTAGCCTAACCTCCCAGTGGATAGACGAGAGTTTCTTGTTTTTTTTGTTAAATTATATGACTAAAGCTGTTACCTGTAAATTTAAATCATGTTTTTATTAAGTACTCGGTATCGGCAAGTACTCGGTATCGGCGAGTACTGAAATGCAAGTACTCATACTCGTTTTCCAAAAAAGTGGTATCGGTGCATCGCTATATAAAATCCCTATGTGCGTCCAGGTGTCCGTGTGTGGGTGCCTTCTGGTGAAGTGCGCATGCGCGGGGCACGGTGCTATGCGCGATATTACTGTCAGAGAAAGTTAGAGGCGTTTTACGGAAATACAAACCAGTATTATTAGGTACACAATACAGTGACGCATATTACAGCCACATACAAGCCAGTATTACTGTCAGAGGAGATTAAAGGCATATTACCGATGCGCACGCCTGTATTACCGCCAGAGAAAATTAAAGGTATATTACGGACGTACGGACATATATTACGGACGAACAAGCCAGCGGACTTACAAGACGGTATCCTTCAATAAGGGTGCGCACAAAAAGGTGAGCCTCAAAAGGACGACCTCAATTGGGCGCAGCGAATAAAGGCACGCATAAATAAAGATCTGCACCTGTTGCTCTTCACATATTCCAGAGCCATCCATCCATCCATCCATTTTCCAACCCGCTGAATCCGAACACAGGGTCACGGGGGTCTGCTGGAGCCAATCCCAGCCAACACAGGGCACAAGGCAGGGAACCAATCCTAGGTAGGGTGCCAACCCACCGCAGGACACACACAAACACACCCACACACCAAGCACACACTAGGGCCAATTTAGAATCGCCAATCCACCTAACCTGCATGTCTTTGGACTGTGGGAGGAAACTATTCCAGAGCCATTTGAACTAAATTATCTACGCACCCTTATTGAATAGAGCCGTACAAGACAGTATTACTGTCACAGAAAATTAAAGACACACAATACACGGCGGCAGCCCAAGAAGAACGGTCAGCTCAGCAAGTAAACATCAACAAAAGAAAGGCTGAAAGAAAGAAAAATACGACCAACAAAATGAATGAGGTCAAAGTCCCTTGCCATTTAATATAGACTGTTCCTACTAATGTTTATGCACTACTGTTCTAGCGCCCGTTATTGTAACGGGCTAAATGACTAGTATTTATATATTGTGAGACCGTTAAGACCCCCCAGTGGTGATGCGTCTGTCGAGGGTTGTTTGTCCGCCCGTACGATAACAGCAGGTTTGCCACGTCACTGAGGCAACTACAAGTTCACAGCCCTGCCGCATAACGCGGCCAAGTGTTGATGCAGGTAGCACTTTAATCCTGCCACTGTCTTGGCCCGCTTTTTCTTTTCTGTCTCCCCCACCCCCAGATGACCTGATGCCAGACGTTAATCCACAGAGCAGGACCAACCTACTGAGGAGGACTATCTGTTTCTGAACTATAGAAAGGAGGCAAGGCTGGACGACTGCTAATGTCACTGCTTGTTTGCTGTGTCTGTGTGTAGTGAAGTGGTAGATCCCTTTTCAATAAAGACGCTTGCTGCTTCTGTTTTGAACTGCATAAAGCTGGTTCTGGTGAAAGCCCTTGCACTCAGCCTCGTCTTTTGGGTGCAAGACAAAGACTCACGGGTCACAATATGTTTTTTTCCAAACTAGATTCCATCTGTCCTAGGTCAGACACATTTTGAAATGGAGCATTCCGCACATAAACAATACTTTTAGCTTATCACTGAATACAGTGGAACCTCGGTTCACGAACGTCTTGAGAAAATTCTTTGTTAGTTGTGGTAATTATAACTCTAAGACACATGATATTCTATATGGTGTTCCACAAGGCTCTATCCTGGGTCCGCTGCTCTTTTCAACCTACATGCTTCCATTAGGTCAGATTATCTCAGGGCACAACGTGAGCTACCACAGCTATGCTGATGACACACAGCTGTATTTATCAATAGCACCTGATGACCCCAAATCTCTTGATTCGCTAACACAATGTCTAACCTGTATCTCAGAATGGATGAATAGTAACTTTCTCAAATTAAATAAAGAAAAAACCGAAATCTTAGTGATTGGCAATAATGGATACAATGAGGCTATTAGAAATAAACTGGATGCATTAGGATTAAAAGTCAAATCGGAGGTAAAAAGCTTAGGGGTAACCATTGATTGTAATCTGAATTTTAAATCACATATTAATCAGATCACTAGGACAGCAGTTTTTCACCTAAGAAACATAGCAAAAGTTAGACCTCTTATATCATCGAAAGATGCAGAGAAATTAGTTCATGCGTTTGTGTTCAGTCGGCTAGATTACTGTAACGCACTCCTCTCAGGACTACCCAAAAAAGACATAAATCGTTTGCAATTAGTGCAGAATGCAGCTGCTAGAATCCTTACCAGGAAAAGAAAATCCGAACACATCTCTCCAGTTTTGATGTCACTACACTGGTTACCTGTGTCATTCAGAATTGACTTTAAAATTCTGCTTATGGTTTATAAAGCTTTAAATAATCTCGCCCCGTCTTATATATCGGAATGTCTGACACCTTATATTCCAAATCGTAACCTCAGATCCTCAACTGAGTGTCTCCTTAGAATTCCAAGAGCAAAACTTAAAAGAAGTGGTGAGGCGGCCTTCTGCTGTTATGCACCTAAAATCTGGAATAGCCTGCCAGTAGGAATTCGCCAGGCTAATACAGTGGAGCACTTTAAAAAATTACTGAAAACACATTATTTTAACATGGCCTTCTCATAACTTCACTGTAATTTAATCCTGATACTCTGTATATCCAATTCATTATAATAACTATTCATTCAAAAACTGTACTAACCCCTACTCTCTCTTCTGTTTCCTTTTCTGGTGTCCTGTTGGTGGTGGCGTGCGCCACCACCATCTACCCAAAGCACCATGATGTTCCAACAATGATGGATGGATTAAAAGTCAGAAGTCTGTATGACCATCAGCATCAAGTGACTCCGTGAAAACCCGAACTACAAAGAGGACTATTTCATTTATGTTAGGTAGAATGCCCAGAGGGGACTGGGCGGTCTCGTGGCCTGGAACCCCTACAGATTTTATTTTTTTCTCCAGCCTTCTGGAGTTTTTTTTTGTTTTTTCTGTCCACCCTGGCCATCGGACCTTACTCCTTTCTATGTTAACTAATGTTGTCTTATTTTAATTTCTTATTTTGTCTTTTATTTTTCTTCTCTTCATTATGTAAAGCACTTTGAGCTACTTTTTGTATGAAAATGTGCTATATAAATAAATGTTGTTGTTGTTGTTGGTACACGTACAAATCGGTTTACGACCAAAAAGTTTGCCAAACTTTTGCCTCGGTTCACGACCACACACTTGGTAAACGAACAAGCCAGTTTCCCTTTCGGTTTGTGCGCGCCGATGATTTCCGAACGTGTTGCGTTGTTCTCGGTCAGACGTGCGTGCTTGCACGTGTGAGTGTGCTTTCGCTGTGAACTCTTTGTGCTCTACTTCATTTCCCTTCCGGTTCGTACGCACTGATTACTGTATTTAAGCACATGTTCAGCCTCTCCCTGTTCATTGTTCTCAGTCAGAATTGTGTGCTTTACCTGTGAACTCTTTGTGCTCTACAGTATTTTGTGTGCTTTGCTTTTGCAGTTAACCATGGCTTCTAAGCAAGTGAAGAGTGGTGAGAAGAAAGTTTTGAAGAAAATTGAAATCGAAGTAAAGAAACAAATTATTGAAAAGTATGAGCATGGCATTCGTGTTACTGATCTTGTCGCTGAGTACAAAAAGTCAAAATCTATGATTTCGACTATTCTAAAGCAGAAAGAGTCTATTAAAGCAGCTGATGTTGCAAAAGGAGATTACAGTGTTAACCAGGCAGAGGCCTCAAGTGCTGGAAGAGGTGGAAAAACTGTTGCTAGTGCGGCTGAACGAGAAGCAACTTGCAGGGGACAGCGTAAGCGAGGCGATGTTATGCGAGAAAGCCAGGAAGATTCATGGCGATTTGCTGCAAAACTATCCTTCTACGAGTGTCGAAAGTGAGGAATTTCTCCACTCAGTTCCTCCTCACTTCCTTCATGTCAGAACTCGACTCATGCAAGGTGAGTTTTCTTGGTGGTTTATGGTTAGTTTTTGTATTACGGATTTTTCAAATGTTCATTTTTTAATTTGTAGCGTGAATTGTTGCAATGTTACTTTTCTTGGTTGTTTATTAAATTTCTGATTTTTCAAATGTTCATTTTTTTCCCCTGTGCTTAAAACTCATTTAAACAGAGTGTTTACAGCAATCGGGTTGTTAGGCTATTAGCGTGAACTCCTGTAATGTTACTTTCTTGGCTGCTTATGGTTGGCTTTTAAATAAAGTTCAGATTTGTTCAAATGTTGCTTTTTTTCCCCTGTGCTTAAAACTCATTTTAAAAAAGTGTTTACAGCAATCGGGTTGTTAGACTATTAGCGTGAACTCCTGCAATGTTACTTTCTTGGTTGCTAATGGTTGGCTTTTAAATAAAGTTCGCATTTGTTCAAATGCTCCTTTTTTCCCCTCTGCTTAAAACACATTTAAACAGTGTTTACAGAGATTGGGTCATAAGGCTACAGTATAGCGCGAACTCTTGCAATTTTAGTTTTCTCTGTTGTTCAAGGTTTTCTCAGTGTTATTCAATGTTTTTACATTTAGTTTACTATTACGCTGTGCATTCTATGGTTTAATTAACTATATTTGTGCTTAAAAACTTAAAAATATATATATTTACATACAGTTCATATGGTCTGGAACGAATTAATTGTATTTACATACAATCCTATGGGAGAAATTGCTTCGGTTCACGACCAAATCAGTTTACGACCAGAGTTTTGGAACGAATTATGGTCGTGAACCGAGGTTCCACTGTATCTGAAAATGTGTCTGTCATTTCTGGTGACACATCCACTTGAAGGTAGATCAAGTGCCACTATGGATGCTGATAAAAGAAAGAAAATGAGAAAGACTTGATTACAATGAAAAAAAAATTGATTACAATCAAAAAAAGCAGTATGAACTACCTCCAGAACAGCTATAACTTGAGCAACAGAACATGACATAACATTTTCAAACCTGCTTCTGCAGCCACCATAAAAAAACCTCACACTGTTCCAGTGTGGTGCTGAGGTGTCACCCGCTGCACTCGTGTCCCAATCCAGGTGGTTTGTCATGTCAGGGTGTGTGGCTATCAGCACATGCTCCCAACCTTCATCCAATTCAGGGATTTGGGGGCTGGAATCTGTCCCACCAGCACTGACGAGAAGGCAAGTAACAGCCCTGGGCAGAGCCTCAGTTTATTCCAGGGACTAACTAGAATAAGGTACACTAGAATTGAATGGGGTTAGATTATTATTTTTGAGTAGATCACACCAGTGTTATTGTGTACTCCAGCTAAAAGCTCTGCCACCTACACTATAACCCACTAAATCCATTTCAGCATTACAGAGGCCAGAGCCTAAACTCACAGCACTGGGCGCAAGGCAGAAAAACCCTGGACATGGTCCCAGTCCAATGTAGGGCATAACTAGAATAACGCAAGGTAAAATTAGGAATCTTCAGTTTTGAGACTATGTACCACTCGGATTGTACCAGTGTTAGGGTAAGCTATAGCTAAAAGTACAATAGCATACCTTACCATTCTCAAACCAGCCCATTATAACTGATAATGCATGAAGAGCAACCAGCAAAACGACCTAATGTGCTAGGATTCAAAGCACTCCAAAGAAAAGGAACAGAGTGCTGATCACATGTGAACCTTCAAAAATTCTAAGATCTTCAAAAGCAACCCAGTAATTCTGTTCACAGTGCCACAAATAAATTATGTTGCTAATAGATGTATCTGTGACTTTACTAAATCCACACGGTTGGAGCCAGTTCAGAAAGGCATCATTATTATACACCTCCAGATTTAAAGTGAATTACAAAAATAAAGAACAAGAACATTTTTGAGGAAAGTGATTATTAGAATTTGAAGTTGCAGTTCGTATAATAATCAGGAGGACCATATGACATTTTTGAAGAAGAAACATATGCACACTTTACTAAAATGTGTACATAAAACAAATAAACCTTGACTCCATGTCTATCACAGCTCTTTGGTGAAACTTTTATGAACACTGGTGCTCTTTCTGTTCCCAGTATTACACGAGTATGAAATCCTTAGCCTCTCTCTGTGAAAGAACAAAAGCCTCAAGAAAAACAATTGTCATCCTCAAGGCTAATTAGGCATCTACAGCCAGGCAGTATTATATGTTAAAGTAAATGGGGTGGTATTGAAAAAATGTCAGTAGCTCTGGAGCGAGCTCTCCAAGGAGGAGGCGCAGAAACCATAAACCAGTCAATAATACATTTTAGTGACAGAACCAGTCTTAGCTCAGACACCTAACACCAGTAAAGAGAATGACATCCCCCACCTTCTTAACACTCCCATGAACTGCTCTGGGCACAGTGTTCTCTATCAAAATACAGCCGAACCATTTTAAAAATAACACAACACGGCATATGGTAAACATTATCGGCACATCTGAAACATAAGCAAGTGTAAGCTAGGTAGAAATTAGGCATTGAAGCAGAAATATAGACAGATTGAAAGGAAAGGTGACTATATAATAGATAGAGAGAATGACAAACAGACAGCACACTAGATACACAGATAGATACATACATACATACATACATACATACATACATACATACATACATACATACATACATACATACATACATACATACATACATACATACATACATACATACATAGATAGATAGATAGATAGATAGATAGATAGATAGATAGATAGATAACAGACATAACTACATAACAGACAAAGACTAAGATAGGAAATGCACTATTAGCTAGATAGATACTGTAGATGGGGTGTTTTTTCACCACAGGAACTTTGTTTTTTCAGGAAACAATGAGTTCCTATACGATGTAGGCCCTGGCCATTTTCATGTGTTGCTTTCCCATTGCATAATAGGAATGTAACTTTTTGTAAAATATGTGACAAGCAAAGAAGAGAGATGTGGTGTGAAGTAAGGTGCAATCAGGATTTCACGGTGAACCACACAACAATTTATTGCTTTGAGGTGAGTGCGACTTAGTGGAGGAGGCTATAGTTTTGATACTGTGCATGGCATGGCACACCAGGGAGGCAGCTATGAAGAGTGTGGTGTGAATTGTGGCATGATCAAGAGTTCACGGGGGAGATTATTGCTTAGATTACATGCACTGCACAGCACACCAGGGAGACAGCTATGAAGAGTGATTCTGTGGGAAGTGCAGTGCTCCATAGTTACTGATAAGTCCCCAAAGTCAAAAGTACTCACAGATTTGTAAGATGGCACCAGTGGTTGTGGTCAACCAATCAGCATTATCAGGAGCTACCTACCAGGAAATACAAAAGGCCTAAGTTCCTGCAGTGGTAATGCTACAAAAGTTCCTAGGTTTCTAAAAAGTCTGTGGTTCCTGAAAGAAGTCCCTCTGGTGGGAACGCATGCGTGCTTAGACGGACGGACAGATGGACAGACAGACAGGGTTGCATCATTTTTTTTATCAATTCTTTGTTACTTAATTTAAAATTTGAGATACATACCATCAAGGTATTCCTCTATCATGCAGTTGACACATTATTTTATTTTTTTCTGTTACTGATAGGTGAGGTACATTACTTTTGAGGGGAAAAACAACATAATTGCTGAAATGTTTTACTGACTAAATAAGAGCCTAAAAACCAATGTATTCAGTTAATGTAAGTAAAGCCAAAAGACTACCTAGCACAGATTTCCACATAAGTTACTCATTGCGTGGACCGTTATTTATTCTGCCGGTGTTATAAGCCAAAAATGCCTGATGCCAGAAAACTTTCATTTTAATTAAACTATGAGAACTTCTGGAGGACTTACAATTAACAAAAACAAACTTATCTGTTTTTTTTTTCAACTTTTATTATCACAATTGAATTACACAAAAGTTAAAGGACTGGAATGTTGCATCATGCATATATTTTATTTGAGTTCAGTGCATGTCTTTTAACAAGGCCAAAGTGCTGTACACATTTACAAACACTGTATAGTAAAACTTACAGTACATGCAACAAAGTCCAAACACCATGCAATATAAGAAAGGATCACACCTATTATGAGTACCATCACCTTTGCATGCAAATGTTTCCAAAATCCCATTTATTAAACAAAGCCCATATGACAGAATAATGATGAAAAGAATTATTCAAAGTGAAAGAATTTAAAGCAAACCCTAGGTGTCAAACTGGGGAACTGCACAGTGTTCTGGTGCCTGACAACTGGATGGGATGGACTGTCCATTGTCCCAAACAGTGGCTGAGACCAGAACACTGCCACTTCCTGTCTATCTCTAGCAGTAAACCCTTAGCATTTAAGAATTTACCAAAACTCACCTCCCGACTCTACTCTCATGGAGCCTCTAACAGGGAGTATTTAAATAACATGTGGGGGGCACCTCCCAAGTTATATTTGGAACCCCTACTAGGCTCAGTTTTTGGGGTTGTTCCACCAGCATGCCATTTCACTCCACTCCTCAGCCACCTACTGTAACTACAGGGTCTTGGGCAGGTACGTGGTCACCAAGCTCCTTCCTGAGCATTCTGCAGCTGGCTACACCGAAGGTAAATGTCAAAGAATTTATCAGAATGTAGAGAAGGTCTTTCAGTGAGGTTATCAGTAATCCATAATAAGGCTGCATCTTTAGGTTAGACTTACAGTATAAGTGAAACAAACTGGCTTCGGGCAGTGAATCCAAGTCCTCCACTAAGCACCTAACAAATTGCGTCTTTGTAACAGTTAATTTGAATTTCTCCAACTTCTAATCTATAGAAAGATGAAAGGCACAGCAGCAGTTTAGAATATCAGGGGTCACTGGAAGTTGAGACTAAAGTACACAGACTCAGTTCGATGGGAAGGGGGATGGGGAAAAAGGCAAGTACATGGGGAATCCTAACCCTAATACTAATGCTGCCCTCAGAAGCAGGGCCCCGGTCCAGTTTATAGGGCCGTCCACAGCATTACAGAAGAACTGAATGAAATGGATTTCCGAGTGCTACTGGCCAACTGCAATCTTTTCTATTCAGTACAAGGAAACTGAAAAAAGAAAGACAAGCCCCAGCTTCTCCTTTTCCTATAGGCAAAGGTCTTATTTGCTAAGCATATGTCAACATTAATCTCTGTTTCCTTTAGATTTTTTTTTCCCTCCGATGGTTGTCACAGCAACCAGACAAGTTCCAGTTTTCCCGTAACCTTAGCTTCACATTAATAATGAATATAAATAAATGAATCCTTCAAATCAATATAACTTCAAATGCAGGTATTTAAAGAGGTGTATTTATCAAGGCTGGTTAAGAAAATGAAGGCAGTAGTAAAAGAATGCTACTCTAAAGTGATATATAAAAAATATGAAAGGAAGAATAAAGTAACTCCTTGCCCCAGCTAACAAAACTCACTACATAAACTTTAATTATCTTTTTTAAAGCGTTTCTCATTCATTATTTTTGCTTTTCATACATATACTAAAGCTATACCAATGTTAAAATTTTGCTGTGTGTGCGTCTCTGTATGAGTTACAATAAATTAAAAATGAATTGCTCAGCCTGAACGTAATGTGGCACACTTATAAGTAGTGATAAGCGAATTGAATTTGCTTTGCCTCGAGGTTGGCGAAATCACAGAAATGTTTGCACTGTGCCAAACTTCACGAAATGCATTGAAGTCAATGAGGATGGAAGAACTGAACTCATTTTGAGTGCACTATAATGGTGCAACAGTCTTTTACGTGTTCCTGAAGTCTAGGGAAATGTTTGCCAACTATGCAGGATTGACAATTGTGTCCAAATATGTTAGGCAGCAGTGCTAACCCCTGCACCACTGTGCCTCAGCCAGAGACAGAACAAATACCACATACAAAATACAGCAAATAGCCATAAACAGCAATAAGTAAATAAAATATAGATCATTGCCCTTCCAGAGTTCCAATCTTGGGGTACACATTGGCCGTGCAATGAAGTGGCGGACTGGGACTGGCTCGTTCAATTGTGTTGAAGTCACACCTCCAGGCACGACGGAATGTCTTTTTTGTTTCCCATGTATCCGTGCAGTTGCTTGTCACTTTCTTCTATCATCAAGAAGAAAGAAGTGCCTTGTAAATAGTAATGAATCTTTTGTTTTTATTATTTCACAAAGTGTCCTGTGTTTTTCTGTTAAGAGTAGGAAGAAGGGAGGGCAAATTTAAGGCTTGCTTTGAGCTCCTTGATGGGCATATGCCAAATTTGCATGCATAATTAGCCATGTGGTGCTGGTGATAGGAATCAGTGTTACTTATCTGGTAGCAGTTGTGATAATGCTGTGAGTTTTTTGTTTATTTTTTTAAACGCATGCAGAATGTAAAACTGGAAAGTGAAATCTTTAGTGTCACTCCATCTTTTAGAGGGACACAATGTTATATAAAAAAAAAAAGCCAATATGTTTTTTTTTATAATTAGTTTTCCTAAGGTTATTTCATAGAGATAAAGTTCAGCTGCATATGGAAATATCCATTTATCACTTTCCCATTTTTTGGAATCCTGGTAGGCAACAGGCACAAGACATGGAGGAGCCCAAACAGAATGCATCATGGAGTACAAACACAGAAATGATTTATGTTTTACTATCCACATTTCCTGTCAAAAACAGGTTAAAGAATAACCTAAAAATATTTTTCCCTATGTGTACCTTCAGCTCCTTTCCTTGGTATACCATGTCTGAATATTTCTTGACCAGCAATCTCTATGTCAAGGTCATTCTCATAAAGATTCTGTTATTTCGAGGTGCCTTGCTTCCTCCCCTTCTCTGAAGCCGACTGTCAGTGTGCCTCCCATGCCTTAACTGCTCCTCATGTGTCTCACACTCGCACTTCCTCTTTCAAACATGTCACTAAAACGAAACCGACCAATCACACCAAAGTCAAACTGACCCATCAGTTTGTTTGTGGGGACTGGACACACACACGCAGACCTTAGCATTTAATTATATAGTAGATATATTTAAATAGGAACAGAATGAGAGACAGAGAGAGGGAAAGAAGATAAGAAGCAAAGACACAAAAAATACATCAGTTTTAGGTATGTGTGAGTGACATTATTTTTACCCCTTAACTTTAAACCAAGTACATGAAAGAAACTTTCCTTTTACCCATTTGTATCCATCATCTGAATGAATTTAATCCAATTGTATGTTCATGGAGAGCAGAAGCTTATCCTGGCACAATGCACAAACCACTTCTAGAGTGAGTGGATACCAATCCACTGTTGACCAATCTCACATAAATAAACAAACTGACTCTCTCAAACAGGGCCAGTTTTGAGGAGGCAATCACTGGGAGTACTGGGAAAAAATCCACATGAACACAGTGAGGAAAACATGCAAACTACACATTGAATTCCCCTGGGCTAGGATTTGAACCCAGGATTTAGGAGCTACAAGAGAGAAGTATTAACTACTATGCCACGGCGCCACTGCTTTTTAGGTCTACTTGAATTAAAAGGTTTCTTGACGTTATCAACATTCAGCTACAGCCTTTTGCTGTTATTAAAAGAACTCGGAGTCTCTTCTTTCACCTTAACAGATTTATGGGCTTTGAACAAGTAATACTTCTTTAAGCTTTAAAAAGAGAGGAATGCAGCCCCCAATATGTTCTGCATTAAATCTAATCCTATCAATAACACTTTTTTATTGAAGCACCTAATGCGTTTATTCTCTACAAGGTAATTCAATTTTCAAAAATGTATTACTCGGTCTGAAAAATATGAAAGTGCATGCAGCCTATAATTACAGCACTGAGAAGGAAACCAGCATCATCCCAGAAAGCCCCAAGTACATTCTGCTTTATTTTCTGCCAAGTCTGAGGTTTGAAAGCAAGCTTTACAGCAAAATATGAGTAATTGTATGTAGTCTGGGGGATGGGGGGGTGAAAAGAAAAAGAAAAACATGAAGAAAACAAAGTAGGTTTTGGGAGTGATTACACATTTGTTTTGCTCTTTGACATCATTTTAATCCTGCATAGATTTGCAAATGTTCGTAGATCGCGCCACCAGGATAAAGTAAGAAAACAACATCATGAAAACCACAAGTTAAGTAATGGAAACTTTTCTTTCCTCCGGTGCTTTTCAACGAATTCCTTTTTTTGGGTTCTTTCATTATCATTCCTCATTTTTCAATCCCATGCCACTTTGTAAAGAATAAAATTAATCCCCTACAAAATAAGCAATGTGAAAAGCATTTTAAAGAAAAAGAATGCAAGCAATGTACAGTAGGTGATGTAGCCTAGTGCCTTGGTCTCTCTACTCCCTCACAGTGTGACCTGGCCAGACTCACTTAACCTGAGAGTGCTAACTTTATGTACAATGTACAAATAATGTTCTACTGAGCTGTGTCCATTACTAAACTCTGGCCAAGTGTTTTGCTATTTGTTTATGAACAAAGGCACCTGGAGCAGGCTATAGGCTATCATTCCAAATAATTCCATTATTAGAGCCATTCCTGTTTTTACTTAAACATACTCTTTAATTCACTGTCACACTCATTCTCTCCATTGATTTTGTTTGGAATGATGTCTTGTCCAGACGGAATAGAAAGGTCGTAATTGTGAGAGATGATGTAGTCTTTTTGGGGAAAGTCACAAAAGGATTAAATACTAAAACCAAATTTCTAGCCAAAATGTCTTCGTCAAACTCCTTTAGAGTGAAAACCAAGCAACAACCTAAGGAGTCGTGTGGTTCTTTAAGTATTATTATTATTACTTATTAATTTAGCAGGCACCTTTTTGCAAGGCGACTTACAAAGAAAGATAAATTCCTTACTGAATGAAGGTGCAAGCATCAAAACAACAAAGAACAAGATAAAAAAGCAAGCACAAGAGAGTAGAACTACTACACAATTATACCTACAACTAGACTAACACAAACATTACTAACCTAAACTCCTTGTCAGTACAACAGCAGCTATCCTGAAGGTGAGAAGCTAAGCAGATCCAAAATATTTAATGAAAAGGTGCATTTTCAAAAACTGCTAAATACAAGTAAACTGTATGCAGTGTGAACAGATAAAAGGAGATCATTCCACAGCTTTGGAGCAAGAACAGAGTAATGTTGTTCATTCTTGGTACGTCTGGCAAGAGAAGGAACAATCAGCAGACAGGCAGAGGCAGAACTGAGACTTCTTGAAGGGTTGTATGGAGAGACTAAGCACCAGAACCAATCACAGAACTGTAGGTCAAGCCAAGTGTTTTGAACTGGATCCTTTCAGCAACAGGACGCCAGTGAAGAGACCAAGGTACTGGAGTAGTAGGAATGAACAGAGGAAGTGACAACACCAATTGAGCAGCTGCATTCAAAATGAACTAGAGAGGTCTGATAGAAGCTGAAGGAAGACCCGCCAGGAGAGAGTTGTAATAGTTCAGCCAAGAGAGAACTCCTTGTCTGAACAAGGGGTGTGTGGCATAATTAGCGAGGAAGGGTCACATCTTCTGAATATTATGAAGAAAAGAATGACAGGACTGGGTCATTGAAGATATATGTTCAATGAATGAAAGTGAGGAGTCCATTCTCCTTTGGCTAAGCTCTCCTTCTCAGGAGTGGGGTTTGATTTGTCTTCAATTTTGTTTGGTTATAAATTGATCTATTTGTAAGGAATGATTACAATAAAAATTAATAAATAAAAAAAAAAAAAAAAGAAAGTGAGGAGTCCAGTACTTGAAGTGTTGTGCTAGATAGACACAAGGACATTCAGATGCAGGTCTACGTGCATTGCAGTCTTTTAGACTAGTAATATATATATATATATATATATATATATATATATTACTAGTCATGGAAAACAAGACAGGAAATAGTGGTGCTTGTATTGTTAATGGGATGCAGAAACTATGACATCACAAAAAACAATGATAAAAATAAATAATGTCTTTAATAGCAATAATAATGATCTAAAAAAAATAAACAGATTTAGAACAATATGTTAATAGATCCCAACACCCTCATTTGTATTAGACATTTTGAACAGTATAAGCTGCAAAATATCTTGTGATCCTCCGTTTTCTTTTGAAAACCAGGTCACATAAGACAACTTTTCTAGCAATTTTCAGTCATACTCTTCAATTACATAATCTTAGTGAGTCGGAGGCGGTCAAGAGCACAGTCCTGTGAAAGCTAGTCACACAGTCTGACATACCCAGTGACTCGCTCAAACTAGTCCTCAACTTGCCCAAATAAAATCGGGTTTGTTTTGACTTTAGTCATAGGGATGGGCTCTTTGTGAATGAGAGCTGACAACTAATCATTACCAGTTTAGACCCCGGTCTCAGTTTCACTGTCTGATCCTGATCAAATCACTTAACTGCTTATACTCCAACTTATATGGTGCCTCCAAATAGTATTCACAGGGGCTGTAAAATCAACCAAAAAGGAAGGTTCTAATATTCATATTAAAAATAAGTGACTGCACAACCATATTTAAACTTAGGTTAAAGAATCCAGGTGCCACAAATACTTTTTATGTTTTTTTTACACTTTATTATTAATATTTTTACTTTTTTTTTTATTTACTCACATGTGCATATGCCTTATAAACTGTTGAGTGAATATTGCAACCTTCAAATGAAAGTGACACTTAACAAAAAACAACCCTTCACAAAAGCACAATTCTCTGTGTATACCAGGGTGGTTAAATTAGCCAAAAATTAAGTTTTGAATATTCAAATTAAACATAAGTACATATCTGAATATATTCAAACTTAGGTTATAGATTCTGGGTGTACATATGCATGTACATGTTTTTTGATACTTTATACGTTTATACTTTATTGATATGGTAAAAGTGGCTGCAGCATCAACAGCAAGAGCAAAATCTACCCCAAATAAGCAGGATAAAAATCACTGCGGCACTTGACTAATCATTATTTTCTTCAATAATACGCTACCTTGGCTGTTCGTTTGTCTGTCTAGGATTTTAAATCACCTGTAGCTCGCAAACCGTTTCACCTATTGACTTGAAATTTGGTACACATATACAACGTGACGTCTACTATCTGATTTCGGGGTGATGATTTTATTACTCTTTTTATTTTTATTTTATTTTATTGTAGAATCAACTCTCGGCAGCAGGCAGCAGGGCGGCCGTGCATGCGCCGTTCTCATTCCCTGTTACTTTCGCTAATCATTCTTGAGGCAGATTGAAGACTTAAGTGCCAGATTAAGTGAAAAATTAAAGAAAACGTACTAAGTAATTGCAACACAAAAACTAACTTAATCAGTTTTAACGCAAAAAGATGACGACAAAAGAAGAGAAGAAGCGGGCTGCTAGGGTGGAGAACAGAAGAGCTGCTCAGGAAGCAGCAAGTGCATCAACCTCTGAGCAAACGAATGATAAATGTACAGAGAAAGAGGATGAAAACTATGAATGCTCAAGCCTCTTGGGGAACCAACCACAAATCACAAGGAACATTGGAACATTTAACATGACAGCACACATTTAATACATCAAATATAAACATAACAGAACTCACATAGAATATGAAAAACAATAATTAAAAAATGACAAAAATAACAAGATGACACATCAACACACATTGATACATTACAGTTATGAATCAATAAATCACAATTACATAAACTGCACCAACGTAGGAAACAATTATGGTAGGAACAACTTTCACAGGATCCACAATCTAAAGTAGCTTAACATTTAAGGCAATGCACTGTAAGGTACAAGATGGCCAGATGAAACTATAAATGTGTGACCTAGAGACTCATGTAAGGCCAGAACATATTTAAATAGTAATGGGAACAAGGCAGGAACCAGTTCCAGATAGGGTGGCATTTCCACAGAGTGTACATCTACTCACTCATGTGCAGTCATTCCTACTAGGCCAGTTTATAGCTAGTATTTAACTTAACTCATACCTAAATACCATTAGAGAAACCCATGTCGACACAGGGCAAACATGCATTGTCCATACAGGCAGTTATAGATCTGAAATTCAAACCTAGTCTCCTGGACTTGCTGTGCTAACCTTTATCACACTCTCCCTGCTCCACATAACATTGGTTCATAAAAAGCACTTACAAAGCAGTTTTTGAATCATACCCACCCTCAACCTACCCTTTAAAAGAAATGAGAAGCACACCTCTTTCTCTAATCCTACCTGTGTATCCAAATTAATGCCATGATATCCGATCCAAGCTAATCATTAAAAGACAGCTGAGAAATAAACTCCACATGACCTCTCTAATACACAACACTGGCTTTTGCTAAGTGATGTAACTTGGCACAAGTTCAAACACTGACATCCTTGTCTGCAAATACTCAAGAAGCACATTTTACCATCAAGTGCCGCTGCTTCAAAGCATTGGGGGGCCAATTGTAGGCTGGGGCTCCACTTTCCATTCTACTCTTGCTTCATCAGTGCAGGTTTAACACAGTCACACAATTTAATATTACAACCCATGCAGAATAATATGAAAGCTGCTATATGATATGAGTGTGCATGCATGCCTATTTATCACCTATGGATCTGTAAAGCACTCACCTCTCACTCACTCACAACATCGCTCCAGAGTGGCACTGCCATGTAGTGGCTGAAACAATGGATTTTAAGCCACAAAGTTATTCATTAAATCCCGCCCTCCAACTGATTAAGGGACCCTTTGGAAATCATTTAACCTGCCTGTGTTCTAATCATAATAAATATACAAATAAACAACTGCAAAGGGGCAGCACGGTGGCGCAGTGGTAGCGCTGCTGCCTCGCAGTAAGGAGACCTGGGTTCGCTTTCCGAATCCTCCCTGTGAGGAGTTTGCATTGTTCTCCCCGTGTCTGCGTGGGTTTCCTCCGGGCGCTCCAGTTTCCTCCCACAGTCCAAAGACATGCAGGTTAGGTGCACTGACGATCCTAAATTGTCCCTAGTGTGTGCTTGGTTTGTGGGTGTGTGTGCCCTGAGGTGGGCTGGCACCCTGCCCGGGATTTGTTCCTGCCTTGCACCCTGTCCTGGCTGGGATTGGCTCCAGCAGACCCCTGTGACCCTGTGTTAGGATATAGCGGGTTGAAAAATGACTGACTGACTGATAACTGCAAAGATTTTGAAAAACGTCTTGGAAGAAGACAACAGCTGAAAATTCAGTGGGAATATTAAAATGAATAAATGGTTTGACAGTAATACATGCATGCAGGGTACTCATCATGGTCACATGGAACAACACATAGCTGTGGTTCAAGCAGCACTGAAGAGCTTTAAATCCCACTGATCACACAGCATGGTAAGTCACTTAAATATGATTTATTGATTCTACCAAATCAGGTGGGTTTAATCATTTAGAATTCCATCCATTGATCCATTTTTGAGCCCACTTAATCCAATTTAGAGTCAAAGTGTTATGGTATATTCAGGATCTCATCGCTAGCTCAAGTGTCTCTATTTTTTCACCCTGCAGTTGCCTGGGTATAAATAAACAAGAAAAAATCATTTGGGAATTCAACATGGCTAATAAACACAATGCACAAAAGGACCAAAGCTGTAATCCAGCAAGACAATAAAACTGTTACCCAAATTAGTTGAGAGGTAAACCATCCACCTATGGTCTTAGATAAGATCCTGCTTTGTACCATAGAAAACCTTATACGCAGTGAGGACTATGTCCTCCTGTCAGCCCCAACGCACTCCTGCTGCCTGATGGGAACTGTAGTTGCCACGTCTACACTGGTTTTTGGCTTGCCCCCTTTCGTGTCAACCCCTCTCCTTGGTATGCCATACAGCCAATATTTTTAAGTGGGACCAATGGCAACACACATGTAAAACTGTGTGAAAATCAGTTCAGTCATTTATGTGTGAATGGTGAACAAACAGATGCAATTGAATTTGTATAGCTTTTGTAAATTATGTTTCTAACTTCTCCCTTTTTGCATTTTTTTTTTATTTATAAGTATTTTATGTTTTCATGTGCATTTTTTATGTATTTCCATTTAGTTGCTATTATTTATTATATATAGGATATAATAACTGTCATTTGTACTTGCTGCTCATTCAACTCATATTGCTCTATAACTTCTTTTAAAACATACACATTTTATTTTATATGGCTTGTCTATTTTTAACTTGTAATCTTTTTTTAAGCTTTATTGGATCTAGGCTGAGTGACTTGTTTTTCTCGTCATACACATTTCATTGTATGTTGACCCTGTGTTAACCTATATATGACAAATAAACCTAAACCTATATGTTACTAGCCACTTTACATGTCAAAGACAGCTAATAAAATACATTGTAGAACACTGGATATATTTTGCCCGATGTGTACCTTCCTTAGTATTCTCATGTGTCTGAACCTCTCTTGCTCAGAGCACATTACTGTAAAGCCTGCTTCTCAGACTCATGTCATTTTGAGGTGCTTTTCTCACCACCCATCTACTTTTATAGTTCCCATCTTAGATGGCAACTCTCAGTGTGCCTCCTACAGCTTTAATCCTCCTTGTGCGTCTCATTTCTCACTCTTCCTCTTTAGACTGCATCACCAAAGCCAAACCGACCAATCAAATCAAGGACAAACTGACCAATCATATTGCTCACAGGAACAGGACACAACCACACAGACCTCAGTGTTTTACTATATTGTTGGCACGTAGTCATGCTATAGTCCACCCTTGTACCTTGTATATTGAGCCTGGGGCACAGGGTTTCCTGATTATATAGAACTGGGGCCATCGCAGCCTTATATAGGCTGTTAAAAAAGCCCAGTGCTTAGCACTGAGTGCTAGTTGTCTGTTTTGTATCTTGGAATTGTGAAGAGTTCAGAATGTTCACTGCCAGGACATGAAAGGTAAAAAAGGAGAAGGCAAAACTGCTTGTCAAAGGCCACGCAGAGATTCAGTAGTTTAATGGACAAAAGTATTTTCAAAAAAAGCAAAACACAACACAAAATCTGTGGTCATAAGGAGACTGTTTGAGGATTTTAAAAAACTCATACAAGTTTCTTTTACAAATGCTAAAAAAAAGTGAACAACGTACCACTGGGCATACCACCACCAATGTGTCTATAAGCAGAAAAAGCAGCCAGGCTGCAAGCAACATTATCAATGCTTCTAATGGGTAAAGCAGCAAAAGCTCACTGACACTGACAACTGCCATGTAAAAGAAAAAAAAAAAACAAAATCACTGCTTACTGTAATTACCATATTGTCTCCTGAATCGGAGAAATTCTAACACTCCTTTTCTTAATGTGCTCACACTTTACAGTCCACTAAAGTCTCAATAAAGTATGCGTTCATTATACTGAGTTGCTGCAGGGCTAGAACACCCACTGTAGGAATACTTATCGTAACTGTAAGTTGAAATGAAGTAGACCAAAAAAAAGAAGGGTTTTACAAGGGTCTTTTACAGGTCACTTTGTTAGAATACTTGAATTGAATCACTTCTGCAAATTTGATAGCTTCCTTGTCAAATTGATTGAGGAGAAAGAAGGGGGGGCTTAGGTGCTCTTCATTTTTTGTTTTTATTTCCAAAGTGGTTTAGGGATCCTTAGTCGCATCCCCAATAGGCATGTGAATTTGTGTGCCCTATGATGAATTCGATGTACTCCATCCAGGCTGGTTCCTACATGTGCCAAGTCCTCCAACACCCTGATAACCATATAGCAAAAAAAGGTTAGAAAGTGGATATGGATTTTTCCTGCAGAAACTCACACACTTACACTTGGTGCAAAAAAAAAAATAATTCTCAGTGCATCCACCATAAATCACAAGGAAAATGACTGCAATGCCACATAGATTTTACAATTTTTCAAACAAAGATTAATTTTAGCTTTTAAATTGCTGCTTGCTTAATGGTCAATCTTGCATTTATAAATGTCTTTCATGCTGAACCTATCTACATTTACAGTAATGCACAAAATTAAACATATGGGGTATACACAGTGGATTCAGAAAGCATTAAGACTCCTTCACTTTCTACACAATTTATTGAGTTGTAGATTTAATTTGAAATGGATAAATATGCCATTTTACCATCACTCTACACTCAATACTCCATAATGGCAAAGTGAAAACATAATTTCGAAGGTTTGCAAATTTAATAAAAAATCAAAAACTGAAATCTCTCATCCATTTAAGTATTCAGACACTTTGCTGTGGTGCTCCATATTGTGCTCAGGTGCATCCTGTTTACTTTAATTCTCCTTGAGATGTCTCCAGAACTTGATTGGAATCCACTGTGGCAAACTGAATTAATTGGACGTCATTTAGAAAGGCACACACCTGTGTATATAAGGTCTATAATCCACACTGCATATTGGGGCAAAAATCAAACAAAGGAACTCTCTGTAGACCTCCTCCGTCAAATTGTTCTGAGGCATAGATCAGGGCAAGAGGTATAAAACCATATATAAAGCCTCAAGTGTTTCCAGGACCACAGTGACAATACTTATCGTGACATGGAAAAAATCTGGAACCACCAAGACACTTTCTAGAGCTGGCTGTCTAGCCAAACTGAGTAACCAAGCAAGAAAGGCCTTGATTATAGAGGTCACCAAGAACCAACTGGTCTTTCTAACAGAGCTTGAAAAGACCTCTGGTGAAACATAAGAACTTGTCAGAAGGATGACCATCTCAGGAGCACTCCATCAATCAAGCTTTTATGGTAGAGTAGCTAGATGGAAGTCATTCTTGAGTAAGAGGGATATGACAGTTTAAAGGACTTGGAGATGATGAGGAAAAAGATTCTCTGATCTGATAAGACAAAAATTGAACTCTTTGGGCAGAACTTCAAACATTATGTCTGTCACTGCTCATCACCTGCCTAATACCATCCAATACCATGATGAAACATGGCATTGACAACATTGTGCTGTGGGTTATCTTCTCAGTGGCAGGAGCATTTAGAATGGTCAGAATTGAGTGAAGGATGAATATGGAGAGGTCCTTGAAGAAAACCTGCTCCAGAATGCACACAACCTCAGACTTGGGAGACAGCTTGCCTTACAGCACAACAATAATCTGATGCATATAGCCAAAACAACACTGGAATGGCTTTGGGACAAGTTTGTGACCGTCCCTGAGTGCCCCAGCCAAACTCCAAACTTACACCCCATCGAACATTTGTGGAGAGACCTGAAAATAGCAGTTTACAGATGCTTCCCATCCAAGCTAACAGAGGTTGAGAGGATCTGCTAAGAAGAATGGGATTAACTGTCTAAATCGAAATGTGCAAAGCTTGTAGAGATGAAGCCAAGAACACAAAATTATATATGCTGCCAAAGGGGCTTCTACAAAGGACCAGATTAAGGGTACTTATAAATTAAGGGTAACACTTATATGAATCAGAGATTTCAGGTTTTTACTTTTAATAAATATGCAAATCTTTTATGAAAACATGTTTTCACTTAATCAAGACTTAATCTGCAACACAATAAAACATGTAGAAAGTGAAGGTATCTGAATACGAATATTCGTTACATATATTGTCACTGAGGCGCATCAGAGGGTTGCCCTTGAATTCCTTCCAGGTATGTGGTTCTACCTTATACCAAGAGGGGGCACTGCCTCTTAACTGTCTTGGCTCCTTTTTCCTCCACAGTTCAGAGAAACCGCCCAATGAGGGCAACTGACTCTGCCCCTTCCAGTCCCAGTGCCACAAAAGCATGACAAGGAAGAAGGCATCACTTCTCGCCCAAGCAACCAAAGTGAAGGAACTCCTCAGTCAGATAAAACGAAGAAATGATTAGGATTATGCAAGCCATGTTAATTTGTTGGAAACAGTTTTTGTTTCACTTTCACGCCATCGAGTATTTGTTTTTGTTTGAACCTGTAAGTAAACGAGGACAACCAGGTTGGTGCCCCAAAATATATTTTCTGTCGAGTCTGTCATTCCCTCACACAACCTCTATATATGTGTGTGCATGTATATTGAAATGGGTACAAAACAAGTACAAGTAACGAACAGGGTTAACAGTAAACAAATGGTGAACCTGTGATTGTTTTTTCCCTTTAGTTATGAAGGAGGAGGCGACTCTCTATAATTCATGTGGTTGCTACTTCTCATGTGGCTCATAGGAGTCCTGAACAAGAAAGAGGATGGACAGAAATTGGCGAATTAGCTGTGTAGACAGTAAACATTAGTCACAAAACTGGGTTATAGAGCGGGCAGGAAAGAAAAAGAAAATTGCAGGGCGATGGGAGAGGGTCTTAAGAATTTCTACAGTATCTAAAGGAATTGTAGGATTTGAATTTCTTTTAAGTGAGGAATGGTATATAAAATAGAGGTTGCAGGTGCAGAGACATTAAATGTCAGCATTCCTTATTAAGTCCTTGAATGGACAAACAGTGGTGCTTTGTTCAGACAAGAGCCGCTAGCTATAACAATCCAGCAGAAAGCGACACACCTGGCCACAGCAACACCCAGGTGTGTCTCTGTTTGTGATGTCACTGTGGTGACATGTACATTTAACAAGTTTAACCAACAAAAATGACACTTAAAAATCCTCAGCCTCATCCCACAAATTAGTATCAGGGGCAGGCAGACACAAGCTGGAACATATCCTGACTATAGGATCAAAACAGAATTTTCTTTTTTATTTCTGTCTCACGGGACAGGGGGAATAAAGACAGTTTGATGGGTACCATTTACAATTGGGGGGAAAAAAATACTGAGCTTTACTTGTTACTGTATTCTTGTTTCTTTATAGAGCACCTTAAGATGGCTCTTGTTGTGAAATAACATAATTGTCTGAAACTCAATTAGGCCCATTTCTTATCCCTGTGGCACTGGCTGCAAGAGTATCTCAGAGTCAGTTAATCACATGCACATGATTGGGAATGGAGAAGTGGACAGGAATACTCTACACAGGCACTGATCAGATGTACTATTCAAACCTGAAATTTGGATTAATACTAACCACTGTGTCACCACGCCTGCCTTGTTGTGAAATGCTTTTTTCATTATCTGATGGCAACTTCTTTACAGAGTAAAAGCAAAAAGGTAAGAGAAAGCAAAGCATTCAACACGAGAAGAGTAGAGTGATTGTTCAGTGAAACCTCTCCCTCCCATGATGCAGTGATTCACTGCAACAGGTGTGATGGTGATGCCGCTGTGGTATATTAATGATACAGTGGAGCTGTCGACACAGATGTGCATTCACCTAGAAAATTACAGACTAGGATTCAGGTCAAATGCAGCCGTCATAATATACTGTATACACATCAGGCTTCTAAAAATGTGAAATAAGTAATGTCTAGAATGCAGCAGAAAAAATTTTGTCCTAGCAGACAAAAACAAAAGCACAAAAAGTTTAACAAAAATGGGATATTCAATAAATCATTACTTGGTCATTTTTTACAGATCAAATATCTATCTACCCTCACTATATAGTTAGCCAGATTCAAAGTCCCACAATATCCTCAGTCCGATTACTAGTAGTCAGGTGACCCAACGTAAACTTTGTGGTGGTCCCCTTCGTTGGTTTCCACACTCCATACAGTTTTTTATAAAACTCCAATACCACAAATCCTTCATAGAAAGAATGGGGGACAGCAGGCAGAATTTCTTCCAACCCCCAACACCATTGTTATGAGTGCCATGGCCAAACCTCCCATTGCACTTATTATTATTATTATTGCACTTGTTGTGTCATCTACTTAACTACATATTTTAATTCTTGTTTATCGTGGCATGTAACATGTTGCTCACACAATGATTCATGCTTTATATGGATATTCATGCTTATTGTATGTTCTTTCCCCACATTGATTCTGTTTTGAAGGTTTTCCAGTCATTGTGGTTTGGACTTTAGGCTTAATTAAAAGGTTGATCAACGTGAAACCAAACACTTGTCTGAACTTGTTTAGAACAATTTCTTCTTTTAAAAAATGATTTGAAAATGTGTATATCCAGGATGTGAACAAAAGCCTAAAAAACAAAGTGTTTTCCGTTTCGCTTGTAGTAATCACAATACCTTAAAGTTATGGCTTGTAGAGCTTAGGTTGGATGTGAACACTCTAAATTGAAAACCTACTGAAGGCGGACCTGCAAGTTTGTAGTGCTCATTACTCTATTAGCAGCAAAAGAGGGGGAAAATGTGTTCCTTATTGTC
Source organism: Erpetoichthys calabaricus (assembly GCF_900747795.2). Taxonomy (NCBI): domain Eukaryota; kingdom Metazoa; phylum Chordata; class Cladistia; order Polypteriformes; family Polypteridae; genus Erpetoichthys; species Erpetoichthys calabaricus. Next base: position 32,977,876 of record NC_041401.2, read on the forward strand.
CATTATTGACATCAACTGCATATCCAAACATATTTAAGGTGAGTCATTTCACTGTAGCAGCAAGTGAAGTGGGCTGAAATGTGTAGTCGTAGAAAATTAACATTGGAAATGTTTACTAGCAAACTGAATACTGTAGAGATGAGTAGTTTTATGTATTGTCAGGTCAGGCTGGGGAGCATGCAATGGTATAGTGCTTTGCCACACCCAACACACAACAAAACAACAGACCATCTATCTGCCACAGCCAGGTGTTAAGTGCGTGTCCCCTTGGCCTGGTCCAGCCACTTGGGTCCTCAACAATGAAGAACCTGTGAGCCACATCACCCTCAGAGAATCACGCCACATGGCCATAGTGCCATAACTGACGCTCCCTCAGAATTTAGATAATGTTCACAAGTAAACATAAAGCTCTTTATCAACAAAATTTTGCTGTCTGTATGGAAAAAATTAAGCAAGACCTGGATAGATGGTCAACCCTTCATCTCACTCTAGTCGGAAGAATTAACACCGCTAAGATGAATATCCTTCCTAAACTTCTTTTTTTATTTCAAAACATTCCAGTATATATCAATAAATCGTTTTTTAAACAGTTAGATTCAACAATAACCTCATTCATTTGGAACTCAAAACACCCACGTATCCGAAGAGCGATCCTACAAAGACCTCAGGCAGAAGGTGGCATGGCTTTACCTAATTTTCAGTTTTATTACTGGGCAGCAAACATACAAGCCATAAAAACCTGGACACAAATAAATGAACATACACAGGCCTGGTCCGCAATAGAAGTAAATTCCTGTAGTACTTCTTTATACTCCCTGCTCTGCGCTCCAATAAATGCAAGTTATCGCAAATATACTAATAACCCAATTGTGCTTTACTCACTTAGAATATGGAACCAAATTAGAAAGTATTTTAAGATGGAAAATCTTTTATCGGTGGTAGCTCTGCAAGAAAACCACCTCTTTCAACCCTCGCAATCATATCCAGTTTTTAATACCTGGAAAAGTTTTGGGATTAAAATGCTCAGAGATCTTTATATAGACAACATATTTGCATCTTTTGAACAATTACATTCAAAATTCAACCTCCCAGCTACACATTTCTTTCACTATCTTCAAATTAGAAATTTTGTTAAACAGAAATTGCCCGATTTTCCCCACCTTGCACCCTCCACAATGCTGGAAAAAATACTGCTCAATGCCGAGGAATTAAACACCATTTCCGCATTATATAAAATCCTATTAGAGTCCCTACCTTTCAAAAATCCAAGAGGACATTGGGAAGAAGATCTCTTAATCAATATATCAGAAAAGGAGTGGAAGGTAGCAAAGCAGAGAATTATTCAACTAAAAGTTATGTATCGTGCTCATCTCTCTCGCTTAAAACTGTCCAAAATGTTTCCAAGGCAAGATCCAACCTGCGAACGCTGCAACCAAGCTCCTGCCTCACTGGGTCACATGTTCTGGGTCTGCACCAAATTAACATCATTTTGGACAAAAATTTTTAAGTGCCTTTCAGACAGCCTTGGGGTCACAATCCCTCCTAACCCATTAACAGCTGTGTTTGGTGTTCTTCCAGATGGACTTGAAGTGGATTGCATTCACTACACTTTTGGCACGCAGACTCATTCTGTTAAATTGGAAGAATCCTAACTCTCCTCTGATAAGTCAGTGGGAAACCGATGTTTTATATTATTTGAAATTGGAAAAAATCAAATTCTCAGTTAGAGGATCTGTACAAAATTTTTTCAAAACCTGGCAGGATCTGATCATTATTATTTTAGAATAAGAGAAATAACTATTACCGCATTTAACTCTCTTCTCTATCTCTTATTTACATATATATTTATTTCTCCCTTTCCTTTGCTTAATGTTGTCTTATTAAAAAGCCCTAAGCAATTCTCCTTTAGCTAAGCTCTCCTTCTCAGGGGTGGGGTTTGATTTGTTTTTAATTTGTTTGGTTATAAATTGATCTGTTTGTATGGAATGAATACAATAAAAATTAATAAAATCTAATAAATTAAAATTTAGATAATGTGCCTTATTCGGGACTCTGTGAGCAACTGCTCGTTTGACTCAAAGTCAAACCAGTGGTACCCAAGAATTCTCCAAAAAGAAACAGTACCGAAGGAGTCCAGTCTTCATCTCAGGTCACTGGATAGCATTCATGTCTATGTATTGTGGTAAGGTAGAACAATCGTTACTAGTGCTGCTTCAAGGATCTAGCATCATGGCTGCTGGAGTGTTCTCCCTAACACATATACAAAGTCATCAAGATACTGTAATCTGAAATGGCAATTCTAGGTTAGCGTGAATGGGATTGTGCATGGGTGTGTGTGTGTCAGTTGTTCCTGTGATGGGCTGTTGTCCATCTCTTGCCTTTGACAAAGTACTGTGGAGGGAGAGGCAATCAGTGAAATGAGGTACAAAGCCAGTTTTCTTTTAAAATGGCCCAATCTCACAAATAGTTTGCTTACTTTTTTATTTGTTTCTAAGGTGACATGGATACACTGTTTTACAATGTTTATGCAATCACAAAATTCAAATTAACATCCAATAACAGTCTTACCTTGAAAAATGGGCATATTTGGTAAGTTTAAGACTTTATTTTTTGGACCCTGGTACCTTTGAACCCCATTGTAATCCACAAGAACAGGCAAGGTATTTTTAAAACTATAACTCTTCAAAATTGTGTGTAGCAAATGAATGTACAGGCGATCCCTGGACTGAGGACATCCGACATGCACACAGCCCATGGTTACGAACAGACCGCCAAAATTCCATAAATCATCTTATAAGTTCTGTCTTGACAAACTGTGATAAATCCCACCTTACAAATCACGTCGTTGACAGCAGCTACCTCCACTTTGTGGGTGTAGATTACATGGTCTGATTGGTCAAGAAAGCTGTCTTATAAGTAAAGCTAATTTAAATCTGAGTTCAGCCGATTCAGAACAGTATTTGTGTTGCTTTTTATTTATTTTTATGACAAATAATAGCGAGGTACTGGATATAAATGTAATCGACTACAACAGAACGTTCTATAAAAATTATAATATGTTAAGCTTATTTATTTTTAGACTTCACTTCAGAATCCAGGCATCACTGATGAATCACTTGAAAGCTCGTTTTCCACTGTTTCATTTCTAGCATGAACTACTGCGTGATTATTCAAGCAGTTTAAAATGATTGATTTTGAATGCGCTAGTCACATTGCAACTCCTTAAGTCTGATCATAGTCCCGTTTTTCTATTACAGTATCTTGAATAATGCTGCCAAAAAGTTTGACAAAAGAGTTAGCTTAAGCCTTTCGTCTCAATTGAAGCGGGGGGGTCAAAGTTAGAGGAGCAAGACCCTAATTCTTGAGAGGTTTACAGTTACTGAGGACCTCAGCTGCTATAAGGCCATTTATGATGAGAAAACAAAAAGCTCTGTACAAACCTATCTTGATGCTTACGTCAAGAAACTGACTCACATAGTAAACCCCAAATGAGTGTTAACCTTTAATTAATATCCCTTCACTTTTTTTTCCTATCTAAAATGATTTAAAAACTGTTTCTTTAATGTTTTTTTACAGTACAGTAGGCCTACTGTATGAACATAGTTATTTTTACTATTACTTATTATTATTGTTATTACTTCAGTATTATGTATAGTTCTGTATGTTATGTTTTAAGATTTTTTTTTAATTTAGAAGTGTTTAAGTGTTTTATACGCACAATAAGGTAAAATATATACCAGACTGAGGCAAACATTTGACTGTGACATTTATTAAGAACCGTATGTATGTGTTCTGCCTTACGTAAAAATACATTTCTTGTTTTAACCCTAGGACTGCCTGCATACCACGATTGTGAAGAAATAACTTTCGAGTTGAAAAATACCAAACTTTTCCTTTAAATAGGGTTCACCTTGTGGTGCCCCAACTCTTCTCTTTTTTATTGCAACATGCATAAATATTATGTAATTTTCCTTTCAAATGAAGCACTACTATTCGGGAACTTTCAGAAAGACATGAATTTAACTAAATAAGCACCACCGAACATTTTATTAACTATTAGCCAGTAGATACTGTATATCCGTAAGTAGGCAGGAGTAAATCTTTCTTAAAATAAAGCAAACACGGCATCAAATGCCCACTGGAGCTGGTGGACAAAACTCATTTATCCATCTGTTTTTCAATCACAGTTGTGGGGACTCCAGCACAAGACTCCTGATTCAAACTCCACTACTCACAAATTGTTACCATAAGGAGATCACCAGCCAGTGCAACAGACAGAAACAACTGTACCATTCGGAGCTGGAAGCTTTATTTAATAAAGCAATAGTTAAATATTTTTTTTCATTTTTCTAATCTTATTTAACACTGAATCACAGAGGGCCAGAACCTATCCTGGCAGCGCTGGGTACAAAGCAGGAAGCTGAAAGCAGCCGTGACAATTTTAAACGATCAAACTCACTTAGACTCGCTCAAATTAAGTAATTATGATGTTGACTGGACAATCTTTAGTTCTTCATTCTTCGTATAAATAAGTGGGTTCAGGAAGCAGATTAATGGATGGACGATTTCCCACTGTATGAGATTGGCCCCCATAAAGTTTTATGAAGGGGCTGTGTTGGCCCCATGCCAGGATATCCTGAGGGAGACACAGGCACAATATGGGCTCAATTCCAGTCTTTAAAAATGTTTGAAGTAACTCCTGAAAAACAGATGTTAAGACTTACATCTACACTTACGCTAGAATGGTGTGCATTTCCTGCGTTAATTTATTTTTGATGGGGTACTTCAACATGTGCTGGCAGTTCAGTATAAATGAAAGAACTCAAACTTGCTGGAACTCCAACTAAGATCATCAAGATTTGTGGACACGGCGTGGGGTAGAAGGCATATGAAAAGGCGATGAGGAGAATACACGACATACTCCTCCAAACACTGGGGGCAACCCCATTGCCTGGCAACATGAAGCAAATCGAGGGGCTATTACTGCAACCAGAGCGGAAAAAACATTCATTGCCTTGGGAACAAGGATAAAAGAGCTCAAAGGATGAATCAACAAAATCCCAACCAAGTTCCATAATGAAGAAGGCCTTTGCCAAATCCCAACTGAGCAAGCAAGTCTTAAAAGATGTTTAATCAACCACACCTCAAGAGATTACCATGCTGCTTCCTCGACCACAAAAATGTAAATTACATAAAAGTCATGTCAGATTATGTTGAGAGGGCTGAAATTAAAAAAAAAAAAAAACAAGCAAAGAAGATTAAAAGAAACTTGAGAAAAAATATCACAAACTTACAACTGGTAAGCAGTCTGCGATAAAAAAACAACAGCAAACCAGTACACTACACATGAAGTATGACCAAATCATAAACTCCCATTTTAATGCCCTCATCCCCATTAACAATGGGAACACAAAAAAAAAAACAAAAATAGATAAAAGTCATCTAATTAAGTCACAAAAACTACTAGTGAAGAAAACCATTATGGAAGATGTATGCATCCACATGTGACAGTGACTCTGGAACTGGATTGAGTGCAAAAAGACAGATTCATGAATGGACAGACACATAAAGCAAGAAAAGCATGCATTAAAGATGCAAAACAAAGAAAGCCTTTGCTGACGGCTTGATCAGACAATGATGTCTCCCCTGTGCGTAATGTCTCCGGTGCTTCTGATCAAACCTAAATGCCACAGCCTGTGCTGCAAATGAAAACAGAACAAAATTATGACAGATGGGAAAAATTCTCTGTGATCCAGTCTACAGTTCATGAAATAATCAGAAAAACTGCACAGGCAGTAATAAGACAAGCTCTGGGGGAACATAAAGCAGTAAATACAACACAAAACAGCTGGCAACACAAAATGAGATACAGATGCAATTTTGTAAAATATATAACAATACACTACAAATATAGAGCAACATTAAATATAATATACATGCAACAATATATAATGTAAACTTTGCACAAAACACTGCAATACAATGCAAACAGAAATACACAGTGCAAGACTTTAAATAAAATGCAGCTACATAGAGAATCAATAAAACAATGCAATGCAATGAGATAACACAACACAGTGCAAATATAATAAAGTGAAACAGAATACACTGTAAAAACTGGTATATCATCACACAGATATCAGGTAACGCTGTGATGACCAGTGTGGTTTTCATATATAGTAACATCGCTTCAAGAAAGGCCCACTGAAGATACATTTACTTATTTGGCTGACGCCTTTATCCAAGGCAAAGTATAACATTTATGATACAACTGGTTCCATTTCTTTTTGTTTTCCAATTGGAGAACAGGCAGGTCAAGTGACTTGTTCAGGGTTACATCATGTCAGGAGCAGGATTTGAACCCACAACCTCAGGGTTTGGGGTCCAAAGCCTTAATTATTGCACCACATTGCCTGTAGTGGAGCAGAGAATGAAGACATAACTGATGGCCATTATGAAAAAATGCTGCATATCCTCTCCCTGATACACTAACACTGAGCTCTTTCAGACAACAAATTCAGCAGACGCTTGTCAAGAAACGCTACTGGGGCTCCTTCATACCTACACTTCTACATGCCTAATTGTAAACTCTCTCTTACCATTAGCCAAGTCGGAAGTTTTCTTTTCTTGTACTTTTCAAATGTGTTTGAGGTGGGGTTGTTGTCGTTACTGCATGTTAGAATATTTCTTGAGTTTTGTTAAAAATCTAAGTTTTCCCCTTGGGACAATATGTCTATCATGGTGCAGTGCAATTCAACACACACAGGGTGCTAGCTTTGAAAGGACCATAACAAGCTGACAGGATTGCAATTAGTGGTGTCTTTTTGTTTCAATGCTTTACTGTGTTTACAGTTTTCCCTGAAGATATGTTCTTGTCCTGTCCCTGTTTATTCGTTGGAATTCGTCTGGGTTGGAAAACGTGTTCGTCTGGGAGTCTTCCCAATTTCTATAAATCTTCACATACATCGGCATCACTGTAGGACAAAACTTTACATAACTTTAGGTGGCTGTTCACAGGGGATTTCATTTCATAACTACATCACCATCACCTGCATCTGCAAAACTGGACTGTGAAATGAGTGTTTATCATTTTGTGCTTAGTGACTTCCTTTGCATCTGTAATACTAATCATTTTTGTCATTTACTACTAGAAATACGCACACATTTATTATAATTTAAATTTTATAAAAAGTTACAATTTACTAAAGAACTGCTGAACTACACACTTTGTCTGGGGATGCCACATACAATATCTTTATCTCAGCAGCCAGTCTCAAACACACGTTCTGATTGCACGGTGATCATTCTATCTTGCGTTTCTCACTTCTTTTTGAATCTTATTTAGTGCAACAAACTTAAGAATAATCATGTGCCCAAAACATATTAGGAGTCCTACCCCCCTATTGTATATTATTGTACGTGCAGTGTGTATATTGGGGGCGCGGCCGATAGGTATAATCCCACCCCAATAAAACTAAAGACATCCCTTTGTCCCTATAATCAGTTACTGTAATAGGTCTGTTTAGACCAGATATTGTCCCAAATGAACTCAAAAGAACAGAGAGCCAACCTGAATTCAGTTCAGACCTTCAGCAGTTTGTCAACAGCCTCCACAAACAGGATGTTGACAGGTCAAATGCAATTTTTTCTTAAAACATGTACAGTATGTATAGCAGATAATGATGGAAGGGAGTGTTTCCCCGTTAACATTTTTCAGCAAATAGGGGCCCAGCTGGGTAGAATTACTTTCAAAATTACTGGTGGCAGGTGAAAGAGCAAAATCATTATTAACAATATTTGTTAAAGCTTGATTTTACATGACACATTAAGAAACATAGTTCAGTATGGTCTTCTGTTCTGAATCTTGCTTATAACTGTAAAATTAACAATCTAAACCAGTTATTTCCCCTATCTGTCTCTTTAAAGAGCAAAAGGAAAGCAGGGTTTTCAGACAAATACTTAAAGTAGTGGGAGTACAGGACGGGGTTGCAAAACTCTACTTAATTCTATCATTAGTTGATAATGGCAAATGAAATGTATACTTTGAGTGACCTTTACTCCAAGTAATGAGCACAGACTGGCAAGCAGAAAAACAGCCAGCGACTCCTAAAATGCTAACCTGCAACCCAAGATAAGAATATGAGGATCACTGTAAATGTGACAGTAAGGAAAAAATGGCATTCCTGCAGGATGTTGTCACGACTCTGTGGCACCAACATTTTACAATTTGGAGTTCAAGTAAATGGCTGGAAAAGGTGCACAGAGACAGATGAGCCGTTTTTTTTTTTTAACTATCCCAACTTCACCACCCACCCAACTACAGGAAGAATCCCAGGCGCCAACGTACTTATTTGTCCAGCTGACATTCTAAATGTGGAGGGCTCTGTTCCGTCTTGGAGGTCCTGAAAAGAGTCACTTGGTCACTCCTCTGGACAGACCATCTATTAATAGCAACTCCCTCCACCCTCAATGCCTGAGGGGAGAATTGTTCAAACCATGTGCACCTATCCATTAGGATAAAAAGAGCCCACCAGAGTAGCCAGTGTGAGTGGATAAGGTGGAGAGTGTGTTAGTGTTTGGCCTATGGTGAACCAGAATCCTGATTTGTTTCTACCACACTAACCAAAATACAGTAAGTAGTCCTAGCCAGAAAATGAAAAGAATAAGAAAGATGAGAAAATGCCAGGAGGCCATTTGGTATCTGGTTGATTCATAGCAAAAAACTTAAGACAGACTGTGATAAGGGCAGATTATACAATTGGCACCATGACAGCATGTTTTCTGATATCAAAGTTATATACTGTAAAAGTATATCATAATAATCATACAGTACTATACAGTTTATTATAAAAGTTCATGGATGTTATTATTGAACCAAATGATCTTGGGTGGGTTGCTTTTTTATCAAGACAAAGGAGGTTTTGCAGTATGTTTGTTCTCACCATTTAATCTGAATCAAACTGCATGTTTTTTTAATATAATAGATATTAGACACATGTCCTTCATATCCTTTAACCTCCTTATCATTAGACCTGAGTGTCACATCTTACGGTAAGACCCGAGGTTACCTTGGGCTGTAGAAGTGCGAACAGCATTAGTTATTATACCTGGGCAGCAGTATAGGCATGTCAAGCATTAGGCCTGAGCGTTACCTGGGAAATGTTGTATCCGCATCTTTTCCTGGCCACATAATGGCGTCTCATAAGAAATGCCTCTCATCAGCAGTGATGACGAGGTGAATATACCTTCAGGCAGTGAAACTGATACGGTCAGTGAAACCAAAAGGGATTCTGGGAATCTGAAAGTGACACTCGCATCATTTGCACATGTGCCGTGGGCTGTTCATGTTAATATTATAATTTGTATCATTATTATACTTTCAGTGTACACTTCTCACATTGTATTTTTAGTCTTTTGTATGTTTTACAACAAAAAGATGAGATTTAATAAAAATGTAATTTTTCACATCAAAAAATGCAATGCTTTTTGGGGAAATGTATACTGTGGTCATATAAAAAAAAAAAAAAAAGGTCTTATAGTCAGATAAGACCAAGATTGAGCTTTGTGACCTAATTTGTAGATATAGTGCTAATACTTTAGAAAAGAAGTAAAAGCTCTACCTTTTTCTGTGGGCCACTATACGTTGTTAGTTTTATCAGTAATTAGTGGATGCATTCCCTACTCTGGTGGTGCCACTTATCAGTTATTCCAAAAAAGTGAATGTTGGCTGGATCTTTGCTTTGCAGTCTCTGCAGCCATTTGCTCACTAATTTAGGGCTAAGGTTGGGTTAACAGAAAGAAACTATTGACTAAAAGTACAACTATGAACATTGTTTATTGACATCCATTGTGAAATTTACAGAATGAAGAGTGCAAATGAATAAATACAGTCTGTCAGGTAATGAGCAACTACATACCTCAGCTCCACATTCTCATTTTGTGCAAATCAAAATCATTGTGGCTAACTCTGAAAGCTGCTGAGAGCTACGCACTTGAAAGAAAATATAATGCAAAAGTAACACATCATAAAATACTATATTATACAAATGCAAACCATGTGGGTTTGCGTATGTGTTGTCTGTATATTTCTTTATTCCGGATATTCTGTTTTTTTAAGGACATGCTTGTAAGGTGATTCAAAATTGGCCTTCAATGGAATGACGTAACATTCAGGACTAGCTTCTGACTTGTACCGGTGTTGCCAGGTTTAGGCTTCAATCTCCTAAGCCAAAGTAAAGGGACCAGTTCATCTAACCTGAATTTTACTGAGCTGTGCAAATAAGGCAAAGTATCTGCAGATAATTCATACATGCACAAGAGACAGGGCTGGTAATTGAACTCAAGTCTTTGGAAGTCTGAGGCTGGTGGCACCGAGAACTCCAAATTTATTCCACATCTAAACATAATACAACAAAAAGCAAATCCTCCAAAGTATAAAATATCCATCCATTATTCACATAGCCACACTCACTCATTCAGGTCTTCTTTGTAGCTACCAGTTTGTCTGAGCATGGAAAAGGCGCTACATAAATAAAATATTAGTATTATTATTACGATGCCTACTTTTGGAATGTCTGCAAAAAAGTTACAGTACCCAGAGAAAAACCCACACAGTCATGTCGAGAACAAGCGGTGCCAGGCCACAGACAGGATACAGTGCTGGAAAAAACTAGCAGCCTAATCCTTCCACAATCGAGGACAACTCAAAACAAGCAGAAAAGACAATGAAGAACAAACATTTTAACACTGGAGAATAGCATTACTTAGCACGACTTTTAATTTTGGCTTATTTGAAAGCACCATATCATCAAAAAAAAAGTTTCTTGTCCACTAATGAAAACAGGAATACGCTCAAGTTTTCAGAAAAAAGTGTCAAAAAGGTGGATGGTAATGCTCATTTACTGCAATTAGGACCAACACAAGTAATGTATGTGGTATGTCCATCCATCCATCCATTATCCAACCTGCTACATCCTAACTACAGGGTCACGGGGGTCTACTGCAGCCAATCCCAGCCAACACAGGATGCAAGGCAGGAAACAAACCCCGGGCAGGGCGCCAGCTCACCGCAGGGCTGTATGTGGTATGTGCAACACTTAATTCAAATAACATTTACAAAAAGGAACAGCCATAGCCACTAGATGGTTCATGCATGCACTTCTAAATATTTTCCCCGCTTGCTATGAAAGAACGGTGTGCAGCAAACACTGCTGTGCAACAACAACAGCGTGCTAATGACACAGAAGAAAAAAACACAACGTTGAAATGAAGCAAACACAGTGACTCAACAACATGTATGTGAACCACCTCACCAACAGAGGTACAAGGCTCAAAGTTTTTACTAAAAACATTGTCTATCTGGAGGTATTTTCTCAAGACAAAGATTAATAGGATTCATATGCCAGTGAAATCGGCTAAGATATGATATAGCCATTTTCTTACGAAAGCCAGTAGGGCAGCAAGCACATGTGGGTCCACATCCTCTACACAGGATAATTCTTAAGAGTTAGCTGACGCCTCTCCAAATTCACAAATATAGCAAAACTGCTAGGTATTCTTTTGTTTGTTTTTTGTCCCGACAACCACACGCAGCTGGTCTTACATAAAACACTCTTGTACCAGACTTGAGGTCTTACAGTTAGTCTCACTGTGTTTGTCTCACAGTTTGAAAATTCCACAATGCAATGAATAACAAATTAAGTTACATTCACATGCTATTAGAGATTTTGGTGATTTCAAATGCAATTCCTTCAAAAACTGGGATTTCTAGCTGACCGGGTTATATTTTAATTTTTTTTTTTACAGTTCAAGGTGAAAGGTCAGTGTTAACGTCACAACTCAAAGAATTCGAATTGTTCAAACTCGGAGCTCCAAGTTTGTAGGGACGTCACATATTTCCCTCCAGTAACATAGCACGTGAACGTAGAGTTACAATAATGCATTGATCGCCAGTAGATTGTACAAATAGGAAAAGCAAGCAGGTTGGACATGGTTAAAGTTATACAAGGCTCCATTAAGATACACACTTGCAAAGACAACAGGCAATAGAATATGCCAGTGTGACTTTTAAACAATCAGGGGCTGTAGTATTGAGGGAGGGCTACACGCTGAGGCTACACCTCCAGTCCAGGTGTGAGAATGTGATGTCCCTCAAGCAGTGAATGCATTGTTAGACCTGCCTTGGAGGTCTGGACCTTTACAATCAAAGAGACAAGGGGGCAGCTAGTTGAATCTCTACTCTGGCATCCCTGGAGCAGAGTGGGCACCACTAATGGATAAGAAAGTGACTTTGAAACATGACTAGAAGTAAGCCATGGAAAGAATATAAAGGCACCTCATGGCCACAAGCACTGGAGGATTAAAGGCCAGAGTAAAAGGTACAGAAGGACATTATAGTGGAGTTTTGGCAAAGTGAGGATGTGAAATGTTGGGCAAGACCACACAACAGACTGGAAATTCAGAATAGTATAGGGGCCACAGGATTATTGGTTTCTCTATTTACAGTACTTTATACTTTGTGTTGCTCCTGTTCTCTTGCTTCCATGAGGGTAGGATTACTTGGGAAATACAGTAGATTCAGAAAGTATTCAAACTCCTTCACTTTTTGCACACTTTAGCCATTTAAAATTAAATCTACAGCATGATAAATATACTATTTTTGCTCAATCTATACTCAATAACTCATAACGACATAGTGGAAACTTTTACAGAAAGGTTTGCAAATTTATTAAAAAGTCAAAAACTAAAAGCTCTCATCATATAAGTATTCAGAGACCCTTGGGCATCATTTAGAAAAGGTACACACCTGTGTATATATGGTCCATGTAAGGATAAAAACAGCCAATGAAGTCCAAGGAACTCTCTGTAGACCTCTGCGATCAAAGTGTGGTGAGGCATAGATCACAGCAAGCACATAAATCCATTTGTAAATTCTGAGTGTTCCCAGGAGCACAGTGGCCTCAGTACAGGCATTGTGAAATGGAAAAAGTTTGGAACCACTAGGACTCTCCCTAGAGTTAGGGCAACTTAACGCAAGTGCTATATAGTCATCTAGGTAAATGTTTCAAGTGTACTGGCAAGCATTGGCCAGAATTGCTAACAAACTGAATTCCTGAGCTAAGGTAAAAACAAAGGCAACAGTCAGGTAAGTTTGTTTTTTCTTCTCTCTGTCTTTTTCCTGAAGTGCACTGCTGCTTGTTCTATAATGTTGTGGCCAATTGCACCCTAAGGCCTAGATTGTTAGGTTTTGATGTAATCTGATTTGATAGTTTTTTTTATTTAAAATTTAGTGCTATAGACACATAATTTACGGTTTAAGTAAAACAGGTTTACTTTTTTGCAATATTGACTGCATTTCTTGTGTTTTAATAAACATAGAGCTAACAATCTCAATTTATCGTCTGTATTGGCAGCTTTGTACAAATGGTGATACTGCACAATGTACAAACCTTAATCCTGGATTTTTCACATTATTTATCATTATCGCATCATCACCAAGTTTATCGTTCATTGCAATTTTTCCCAATATCGTGTAGCCTTATAGTGGGTAGATGGAAGCCACTCTTGCCAAATGGCATTTAAAGGATTCTGAGACCATAAGGAAAAAAGATTCTCTGGTCTGATGAGACGAAATTTTAACTCTTTGGGGAGAACAACAAGCAGTGTGTCTGGTAAGATCAGGCTTGGCTGATTAAATTCCTAATATCATCTCAACGTTGAGGCATGGTGGATGTAGCATCATGGCACAGTGTGATTTCAGTGGCAGGGACAGGGAGACTAGTTAGAACTGGGGGGAATGATGCTTCCAACCAAATATAGAGAGGTCTTTGAAGAAAACCTGCTCCAGAGTACACACGACATTCCAACTAGGGTGACAGTTCTCCTTTAAGATCAACAACGACCCGAAGCACATAGCCAAGACAACACTGGAGTGGCTTCAGGACAAGTCCCTTACTGTCTTTGAGTGGCCCAGCCAAATCCCAGAGTTAAACCCCATAGAACATCTGTGGATTGACCTGAACACTGCAGTTTACAGATACATCCCTTCCAATCTAACAGAGTTTGGAGAGGATCTGCCAAGCAATGGGATTAACTGCCCAAATCCAGGTGTGTAAAACTTACCCAAGAAGACCCAAAAACTGGAATTGCTGCCAAAGGGGCTTCAACCATGTATTGAATTAGGGGTCTGAATACTTTTATGAATGTCAGATTTGAGTTTTTGAGTTTTAATAAATTCGAAAACCTTTCTGAAAACATATTTTCTACTTGTCATTATGGGCTATTAAATTTGGATTGTAGGCAAAAAATGACAAACATATCCATTTAAAACTAAATCTGCAACACAGTAAAGTGTACAGAAAGTAAAAGGGTCTGAATACTTTCTCAATTAAATTTATATTTAGTTTGAACACTTCAGCTACTCTGCGGTGGGCTGGAGCCCTACCCGGAATTTGTTCCTGCCTTACATCCTGTGCTGGCTGGGATTGGCTCCAGCAGACCCCCCGTGACCCTGTGCTAGAATATAGCGGGTAGGATGATGACTGACTGACTGACTGACTTACTTTAGCTACCTAGGTCTGATTCTGAGTTTGCAAAGACTCTGGGTGCCCTTTATTATCCACAATTTGCAAATGTAATACATACAGCATCCAAACTGGAATTAGAACCCAAGACCCTGGAGCCATGATGCAGGAGCAGTGTGAGAGGAAACTAAAGCCCCTGAGGGAAACCCAAAGGAACTTGGAGGGAATCTGCAAAACACCTTAAAGGCAGTGATTAGGCTTTGATTTGAACACAGTAAAATACAACAGCATACAATGGAAAGTAATTATCAAACAGTACAATGCATATTGTAATGCAAATACACCACGATGGTTCAAATGATACACAATACAAAAAGCAAAAGAAAAAGCAACAAAAACAAAAAAATACAATTATTTAATTTCTCACAAACTGACCAAGTACTGGAAGAATCTTAAATACACAAGAATATCTTACTGAGCCATAGTGTAGTGCTGCTGACCATTCATTTGACATTAACCCTATATTTAAGCCTGCCTGGTGTGACCTAGAGTATGTCACTTTAATCTGGCTGTGCTTTAACCATAAAAATGTTTGTAATAATTGTAATTTATCCTGAAATGTGTAAACCAACTTGTCACCTAAACACAGAATAATAAAATATAAAATATCAAAATAATTGTTACAAAATATACACACCGAAAAGTTTCCTCTTTCTGCATTAAGAATGCAGCATGTGAGAATCATACATTTTTATTTAGGACAGGCATTATTTATTTTAATATTTATTCAATGTCACTTTTTTTGCAACCTTGGTGCCAATAATCAGGAAGCTACTTAAATTCTACCAGGCAGTAGTCACACAATTGTTAAAAACGGCTCAAGACAGCTTGAGGCCTGCGAGTTGATATTAAATTGCTAAGAGCTCTCTACTCCATCGCCTCATGCATACTTCCACTGGCAGTAGCAGAAAAGTATATTAATAAAGTCTGGAACTCAGACGCCGTCAGATGTAGGTCTACCTCAGAGAGCCAAATCTAAACCAGAGATGGTGAAATTTAACAAATTTTCCAATGATACAGAAAAGGAAAAAAAGGAAGAAAATAGAAATAATATAATCAGTGAGAGTGTCTTCAGAAATAAAGCCAAGAGACTGCTTTTCCAGCTTTGACTTTTGGTAGGAGGCTGCCAAGCTTTTCTTATGAGGCAAGTCCCTAAGCAGCTCGAGAAAAGTGAAATTTGTACAGGAAAATAGAAAGAAAAAAAATTATTATTGTTCACAATAGGAAGTCTGCGGTGGGTTGGCACCCTGCCCGGGATTGGTTCCTGCCTTGTGCCCTGTGTTGGCTGGGATTGGCTCCAGCAGACCCCCGTGACCCTGTGTTCGGATTCAGCGGGTTGGAAAATGGATGGATGGATGGACAATAGGAAGTCAGCTCTTTATTTTCATCTAACTTTACCGCAATTCATATGAACGTACTTATTTATTTATAGGGAAAACGTTAACTGTGAACCGTCCATGAGAAATAAACATATTTACTGATACCATTCGTTCTGTATGGCCTACTTTGTAAAACGAAAGCTACGGTTCAGACTCTGCACTTTCTGCTAACCATTAAAGGCTATATATTAAAAAAAACACTAGTCTGTGAGTTGTAAAAATTTGTCATACCTCTCAATGACTCATCTAGAGGTGTCATGCTGTTTTATTTAAGGTGCAGCATAAAAGCAAACGGTACAGAGTGAAGGCTAGAGGCACCATTAACTTCAAGAGCTGTTCTTACCCTCAGGTCACTAAGGTTAATCAACAGCCGCATGGACTGACAACGGTATGAGCAGACCATGCCGAGAAAAAATATTCACCCCCAGACCCCACCCCTTGGAAGGCTTCACAGTTTATTGCTATACAATACTTATGCGCAATGAGTTTAATTTGTTTTTTTAAAATTGACCAACAGAAAAAGACAGCTTAACATCAAAGACTATGACTCGAACACTCCAGGAAACTCACTTTGGTGTTATGAAGCCATTCTCTGTAGCTTTGGATTTACGCTTGGGCTCATTGTCTTGCTGGAAAACAAATCTTCACTCAAGCCTCTGCAAGACGGCTTTTCCATCACTGACATTATTTCCAGTGTCCGTCCGTCCGTCTGGACTCTCCTCATCCTGCCAGAACCATCAAAACTGAAAGAACCACCATCTTGATCAGTCAGAACCACACACCTATCTGAAAAGACATTCTCTTTAACGCCATTTACTCACATTTTTTGTTTAATTTTCAATTATATGGGATTTTCCTATGGGTGCACCAACACTCTTTATTGTCTCTGCTTTGTTATTATACATTGCAAACTATTTCATATTGCATTTATTATCTGTTGCTGATATCACATTCCGGTCACTAATCTGTGAGAGACATGCAAGTAAGAATCTTACTGTGCTTTGGACACGTGATGACAATTGAATATTCTTGTCTATCTGACTGTCAAGGCTCTTTGGAAATGATTTGTAAGAATTACTGATTAAGGTGTCGGAGAGTGATGATGTGTTTGTTGCATGTTGGTCAGACAATGCATGTAAGAATTTCACTGCCCACTATATGTGTGATAATAAACTTCAACATAGAATAAAATGAAAAATGACAAAAACAATAAACTCTGAGCATAGATTAACATAACACATTTTGTTCAGCAGAACCGTGTTATATGAAACCAGCTCTACTGTGATGATTAGCAACTGTATAGCTGTGCCCTTAGGGAAGCTCAGCCATTTTCTGGTAGTAAACAGGAGGCCAAAAATGTATGAATTATTCTCCTTTTGTTTCTCCAATTGTTTGGAGTGGATGATCCACTTATCTCTAAGCTCTCTGAAACACAGCAGGAAAAGATTAGTACTCTCATCTACAAGATTGAATTCAGATACACTGAAAAGCCCATATTGTTAATAGTGACTATGAAAGGTAATACATTCTATAAAGACAGTAATACAAAATAAAGGTTAAGACATTCTGAAAAGCACCTGTAGACTGTGTTGAAAAGGACAAGCACAAATCAAGTTAAAAGCTGAGACACTATACAAATCAACTGAGTCCTGATAGTCTAGACTAATTTAAAAACACCTGTTCATAGACATGAAAAATACAATATATTGTCATGCAGAGGTTTAGGGGATCATCTTGCAGGCTCATCTAAGGTGGGCCAAGGTGAAGGGAGGCGCTTTTGGTAACACTAAAACCTCCCTTACTCACAGCACCGAGAAGATGCCCATTGAGGGAAACTGACTACAGCCCTTCCAGTCAGAGACCAAGAAGAATCCAATGCCCCCAGATGGTGGCGTCTCAGTTGGACCCCAGCTTCCTAGACTATGGAGCTCTGCGTTACACACTTGTTCTTACAAGCTGTTAGCTTTCAAGCCAAGGAGGCTACTTTTATTTCTGCTAGCTGATTAACTGCACTTTGCACCCACATGCACTTGTTTTGTTTGACCTGCCAAAGGATTGAAAGGGGTAAACCAGTTGGCACCCAAATACTTCTCTAGACTCTGAAATTGTGCCGCCCATTCACATTATACCATATATACGTGTAAGTAAGTACAATTTATTTATAAAGTCCCTTTCACAGACAGACACTTTATTAATCCAAAGGGGAAATTCACAATTCACAAAATCACAGAGTTCTATACAACAATAAAAGTGCAATCCAAACATAACAAAACAAGAAAGAAGAAATAAAATAACAGGAATTAAACAAAAATAAACTAAAAGTCCAACCAGAGGGTACTTAGCTGTGATTAAAAGCCTGCTTAAATAAAAATGTTAAGTTGTTTACTAAAAGATTCAACTGACTCAGCCATGCACAACGCTAGCAGAAGACCATTCAAGAGCCTTGGCGCAACAGACTGAAAGGCAAAATCCCCACGTAGCTTAAGCCGGGTACGAGGAATGACTAAGAGGCCCTGTTGCCCAATGGCCTGCACGGCAGTTCAGGAGACCAGTGATATACTCAGGGGCATAAATGAAATATAAACCTGTATATTACCCACATAAGGGTGAAAGGTATATATAAAGATACTGTATATACACTGTACACACATAGTAAAATATAAATAGTCAAAGCTCACTCTGCTTCACCATGAGCAGTGAAATGGGCGAATGGGGTAGACAAAGAAATCCGGATGCCTCAAAACATGTGCTTCTCTTTTTTCAGGAGAGGACCAGTAAAAAACTGGAAGTTATGTATGGCAAGTTAGGCAAAGACCAAAAACTTCAATACTGCCCCTACCGGCTTACATGACTAAGCGACACTGTACAAGAGAGATGGGAACATGGAAGGCCAGCTCTACTTCCAGCCACTTCAAAGAAGGAACTCTGCCAAACAGACAAGCCAGAGGCATAACAAATGAATATGCAAGAGGCTCCCTACCCTTTTAACTAAGGCACAGCCTAACATAAAGTTTTAAACAATAAAGGATGAGCTGTATCCTTATTACAAAAAAAGAGATCAACTCTGATAACTGAAGGAAACTGGGGGTTTCTTTCTTTCTTGTATTTTTGTTAAAATAAATATCCCTATTTTGGGAGTGAAACCACATTTAAAAGCTTTGTGTTTTGGTTGACTTGGCACTTCTAAGCAGTCACTGTAAAGACTGCGCCATTCCTAATAGTATTCATTGTGATGAGCACAATATAAATGAAAGATCAATACGTAACACTTTTTAAAGTACTTTTTGCAAGTTTTGACTGTGAACATCTATACATGAAACACTGAAACTAAATGCTCTCAAATTATCTGAAAAGCACCGTTTATTATCATTATTAATGAAAAACCCTAAATCAATCAAACCTGTACTCATTTCATTTGAGCATGACTGTGCAGTCGGAGTCATGAAGCCAAAAGCAATTATTGGGTTACAGGTGTCAGAATCGGTAAAAATGTATCAAGTGCAGCTCTGACTAAATGTAAATGGTAACATAATGTGTTAAAATTTCCAAATTCACATGTACTGATTTGATCAACCTATTTTTTCTTCTAGACTTTTGATATACTGTAAATATGGTTTCTTTTTAATTTTAAAGTGTTTTTTTAGTGTTATGTTTAATGTTACTCAGTTTTTGTAACAACAACATCTCCACAGCTATAAACCCAAACTTTAACAGGTTTGGAGCGTTAAAAAGTAGCCTGATGATTCATGCTGGTAGTGATGAAGTGCCTTGTATTTTATATGTTGTGTGCTTTCAATCAACATAGCAAACATATTAGTCTAATTAGAAATAGAGAAGTCGGAGTTGGAGTTGATGGTACCCAAAATTGTCAGAGTCAGAGATGAAATTGGAGTTGGGGGTTGAGTGTAACGACTCCTCACTCCTGCATTTAAGAAGTACAAGCTGGCAGCATCTTCACTTAAAAGCTATATTAATTAATTATTGTGTATGACTAACCTTAAATATTTTCAGACACAAATACTAATAAAAAGCATGGTAAAAGGCACTACATTAAATACAGACACTGGCTGCCCTTCAATGATTTGATAAACACTGGCTGATAGTATTCAGTATGAAGAGTACTAAATAAATGAATGCAAACTCCAGTCCTGGAGGGCTACAGTGGCTGTGGGTTTTCATTCTAACCACTTTCTTAATTAGTGAACAGTTTTTTGCTGTTAATTAACATTGTTTGCCTTCATTTTATTTGATTTGCTATTTAAGACTCAGACGCCTTAATTGTTGTGTTTTCTTTGATAAGCATTCAAACAAATATCAAGATACAAAACAGACTAAGACATGACCAGCTAACCACTGTCCATCAATACAATATCTGAAAATAAAAAAGGTGGAGTGGTGGCTCTGAGGCTAGGGATCTGCACTGACAATCGGAAGGTTGCCGGTTCGAATCCCGTAAATGCCAAAGGAGACTCTGCTCTGTTGGGCCCTTCAGCAAGGCCCTTAACCTGCAATTGCTGAGCGCTTTGAGTAGTGAGAAAAGCGCTATATAAATGCAAAGAATTATTATTATTATTATTATTATTATGTCTAAGTGTGCTTATATGTTTGGTCCAGAAAACATTTTGATGGTAGTCTTAAAAAAAAAAAAAAAAATTGGAAATGTCTGGTGTGGCAGAATGAGAGTACCAACAAGCCATTGATTTAAATAACAGGTTTAAACAACTACAAAAATCAGCTTCTAATAAAGAAACGGGTTGGAGTGAAATTGGAGTTTGAGGCTCCAACTTAGCCAGTCGTCTGTTGGCTCACGTTACATCTCATTTTTGTTTGGGTGCCATTTCAGGAAGAAAGAAGCAATTCAGATGACTGAGTCTTGAAAAACAAGGCAATTAAAATGAAGGGAAAAAGAAGTCAACTGACAACGGAAATTGGCCACTGATTAAAAAAGTTACAGGAAGAAAAGCCTGCAGCCCCTGCAGCTCAGCAGGATCAGAGTTGGACAGCCCTGAATTAAAGACTGATGCTTAACAACTTTTAAAGCACTTTGAAAGCATATACTGTATGTAGATGGTGAAAGGCAATCTACGAAACAAACAGCCTGAATGGTCAGTTTTATATATGTTTCATATGTTAAGATGAAGCACTGCAGAAAGCTTAGATTGTAAGTCTGGGATGAGTTCATCCCTGCCTTTACGGAGTTGTGTTTGCTCCTCCTTCATTTTGTGGAGAATGAACTCCCACCAGGCATGAAGACAGCAATGGCCTGTGAACTATTTACAAAGCCTACCCCAGGGGCCCACCTCAGAATGAACAGGAGGACTTGTTTGCATAGCTGGGTGCTGTATTGTGGTATCAAGCAAGAGGCTGGATGTCAATCTCTTTTATAGCCCCCTTTAAGATGATGGGGAGGACCAAGAGAAAAAAAGAGCCCTGCTTTGTCAACCAGCCATGATTATTTAAAATGTGGCGGGTGATCCCCATTTAATTCCAGCTCTTGCTCTCTCTCCCTCTCTCCATCCCCAACAGCACACATGTTGTAAATATTGTGGTAAAGACTAAGAAGGAAGGATCAGATAGCCATGTCCAACAACCAATTAAAACACAACTTCATCAACAAAGTATCTAGTCATTCACACTGGATCTTCCAAGAATGCAGCACCTTTTTAATCAGTGATGGGTTGTCAAACCAAACAAGGGTTATGCAGGGAGGATGAGCGAAGACAGAAAAAATACTGGAAAATAACCACCATAGAAACCACTATGAATTAGATTAATGTATTTGGTTATATTAAATGAAGTATAATTCAGGAAAATCTTAGATGGTTGGGCCATTTATAGTAAAGGATCCCCCTGCAGTCTGTTTCTTGAGTACCATTTGGAGGAAGAAGGGATGTGGTCGACCAACAATGAGCTGGCAAGCCACCATCAACAAGGATTTTGAAATGATGGGGATGACCAGGGAGAAAGCTGATGAACTGACTGAACACAGTGGAAAAGCTGTATTGCCCTATGCACCTTAATCAGAGTAGGAAGGCCCAACCAACCAATAGAATGAGGCACTGCCATGACTCAGAAAGATGCAGAGAAGGGTAATTTTGCTTTGACAGCAGGCCGTCACGTTTAAACACAGACTATAGCTCAGTCGTACAGTTGAAACAGAAACCAACAGGGGTCACAGTACAGAGACTGTCCCATTCTTTGCAAGCTATGCCTTGACCAAACAGGAGAAGCCCAAGATGAGGCATGAACAAACGCACTCTACCAGGCTCCTCTGAGATGCAGAGCATGGAAGGGAGTGAAGGTGGTGTTTTGAAGCCAGAGAGGTAGTAATGCCGCAGAGAAGAGAGTGGTCGATGTGTGTTTTATGGTTGGTTAGCATGCAGCCATCCCACCTTGCAAATTACCAGGCGAGATATTGGGACCCTGCGGTGGGTTGGCGCCCTGCCCGGGATTGGTTCCTGCCTTGTGCCCTGTGTTGGCTGGGATTGGCTCCAGCAGACCCCCGTGACCCTGTGTTCGGATTCAGCGGGTTGGATAATGGATGGATGGATGGATATTGGGACCAAAAAGGTGTTGTAGTAGGAAAATGGGAATTTCAGCTGGATCAGCGGATGTTCCATTACCTGGATGGGGAGCCAGTGCAATTAAGCACACGGATTGGCTGGCAGGATGGAAAAATAACTTTGTGTCTGGTCATTCCATTGAACTGCCATGTCTTGGGTTTGTGGCTCACTGTTGCCCCCTTGTGATCACAACTGGTGTAGTTGCCAGGATTTATCTGGTCATTCAGTTGTCAAAAACCTGCAATTTCAAGTTTATTGTTGCCAAAACCCAAGATACACCAATACACTACACATTATTAAAATAAAATAAAGGATTTTTATTCATACCTGGCACTTCTTCAATCACCTTTCCAATAATCAACCACAATAAGTACAATAAATCAAACAATAACCAAACAATTCTTCCCCCTCGTAACCTCATCTGAGTATTGCCCGCTGCATCTCAACTCTCTGGCAACCCAGTAACTCTCGGACCCAGGAGTGCTTTCAGTGCCACGCTGTATCCTTGAGGAAGCATAGCCGGACCATTGAAAATGTTGGGAGGTCCCCCCTCGACAGCAACCTCTAATGATACCCAGGGACCCCAAAAGCACTGCACTTCCAGACTCCATTTCCCAAGCAACCCTCCAGGTGTCCCATCTGGGATACCATATAAGGACCATTGCCATCTATTGTATGAGGGACTCCCAATTCTCTGCTTTTCTCAGTACATCTGCTAAATAATACCGGCTGGGCACAAAGTTATTTTTCCATCCCGCCAGCCAATCTGTGTGCGTCATTGCACTGGCCTCCTGTCTGGGTAATGGAACATCCCCCAATCCAGCCAGAATGCCCATTCTCCTCCTACAGTGTTCATTTTTCTGATTTTTTTATTTTATTCACATACTGTGATGATCCTGACACTATTTTTTTTTCTTCAAAAAGAAAAGAAAAACAATTATATCAACAGGTTTTTTGACAAAAATATACTGATCTCATCTTCTATGTTAGCTTTCACCAATACTGGGTTGCAGTGGGTACAAAGACTTTTCTAGTAGCCCTGTGGGTACAAGTAACCCTGAATGGGACAGCACAGATATGTAGACAGCCATACTGTATCAGTTGAGTCTTCTATTCATTCCTTCTTAGATTCTGCTTCATTACAGTACAGAAAGGCTACAGCTTATCAAGGTAGTGGGCACAATGCAAGAACCAGCCACAGAAAGAATGCCAGCCCACTGAACACAACATTCAATGACACATTTACACACATTTACATCAGGCCAATTCAGCCTTGCTAGTAACTTAACGTGAAAATGCTTGGAATAAGGAAAAAAAAAAAAAACTAGGGGACATGAAGAAAGACTAGAGCATTAAATCCAGACCCTGACACCGTAAAGCAACAATGCTAATTAAAATGAAGCTTTTGCAACCCTTTGTCAAAAACATTTCAAAAGAACGGATGCAATGACACAAAAGCTGAAAGAGTTTAATGAGGAGAAAAATAAAATAAAGCTAGTAAGACTCTGAAAGAAAATGCCATACAGGTGTACCAAAATGCACATTTACCCTAAGTTCTTGTCTATAAGCCGGACTCATGTATTAGCCGGAGACCAAAAATCAAACGAATTTTTAAAATAAAATCGTATCATAGATAAGCCGGTCTCATGGATAAGCCGAACGTACTATAACCTATAACTAATCGAAGGGAGGGAGGTCAGTGGTCTCACTCGCGCCCATTTAATTTCTTTAAGGGGGGAGAGAGTGTGAGATATTGCCGTCTCTCTCACTCCCCGCATGGCGCGGTTGGAGCGGCCGGAGCGCGTTCTTTCTGCTCTGGGCGTCGCCGAGTCAACACGAGCGCGTAGCGGTCATTTAAATTGTGATTTTATATGTAAGCATATTTAAATATATATCGCGGATTTCTGCGGACAATGGGTCTTTTAATTTCTGGTACATGCTTCCTCAGTTGGTTTGCCCAGTTGATTTCATACAAGGGACGCTATTGGCAGATGGCTGAGAAGCTAGATTGCTTACTTTTCTGTCAATCTTGCGCTGACTATCTGTGATCCTGACGTATGGGGATTGAGCAGGGGGGCTGTTTGCACACCTAGACGATACAGTCTAAAAATGCTGAAAGATTATCTTCACGTTGCTATCTTTTGTAAAGCTGATTCCTGAAAAGACATGCTGCACAGTGCTTCGCATACTTGAAAGCTCGAAGGGCACGTATTGATTTTTGACTGAAAAACAAACTCTCCCTCTCTCTTTGTCTGCTCCTGACGGAGGGGGTGTGAGCTGCCGCCTTCAACAGCTTTGTGCCGCGGTGCTTCGCATACTTAAAAGCCAAACAGACATATTGATTTGTTTGCTTCACTCCTTTGAAGAGGAAGATATGTTTGCATTCTTTTAATTATGAGACGGAACTGTCATCTCTGTCTTGTCATGGAGCACAGTTTAAACTTTTGAAAAAGAGACAAATGTTTGTTTGCAGTGTTTGAATAACGTTCCTGTCTCTCTACAACCTCCTGTGTTTCTGCGCAAATCTGTGACCCAAGCATGACAATATAAAAATAACCATATAAACATATGGTTTCTACTTCGCGGATATTCTTATTTCGCGGGTGGCTCTGGAACGCAACCCCCGCGATGGATGTATAAGCCGGATTTATGTATAAGCCGATATTCTATTTTTTCATTTTCACAACTTTTTTCCTTAGATAAGCCGCGGCTTATTGACAAGAACTTAGGGTATATCAAAACACTTCAGAAAGCACAAGTTTCTTCACGGTCCTGGGTACCACATGGAATATAATTGAGGACAGCATCCCGAAAGGGAGATGAAAGGCTAACAACATGCAGATTCCAAGCAAGCAGCAGACGCCTTCCGCCTTCCCCCATCTCCCACCAGATGTGAACACAGGCAGCTGTGCTAACACTGTGCCCCCACCCAGCCCCCCCCCCCCCCCCCCCGCAAGGCAGTGTGACAGCTACTTCAGCTACAAGCCACAGAGATCTACAAATGGGACGCAGACCTGAACTTACTAATTCTGAAGTGAAGACTGAGTATGGAAACTTTGCCAATCAAGTTTTACATTTATTATTATTATTATTATACTGCAGCCTTCACCAGGAAAAGCGCCTTCAGAAAGTAAGATCAGATGATATTATTATTATTACCATATATGCTCATGTATAAGTGTGGTCTTGAAACACGAAAAATCTATCATAAAATCAGACCCCGACTTATACACCTGCTCAAAAATGCAACACTTAATTTTTTTTTTTTTTTTACATCTTCTTGCCTCCTCCAATCTCAAACAACGAATTTTTAATGCAGCGGTACAGTTACCAATTTCTTTCGCTACTACAACAATGTTTAACTTTAAACCAGCTTCATATTTTCTTTTGATCGAACGCTCCATTGTTGATAACGGATGCTTGTTACGATAAAGGTGTAGGAGGGTGTGAGATACAAAAAACACAAATCAGTGCAAACATTGCTTCGGAATAGTTTGGGTATTACCGTGTGGTCAAGTAGGCACAATAGAGAGAGAGAGAGAGAGAGAGGTTAGGAGCATGTGGTGATACAGCGCATTGCCACAACGACATACAAAAAAAAGGCAGTGTGCTCCATGGTTACTCTCTCAGGTGAGCGTTAGCATGTCATAATCTTTTGGAACAATAGTGTGAGTTTTCTACATTCAACTTATACAACCAACATTATAAAATACCAGAAATTATACAGTGAAATCAGGTCCCGACTTATCCGCGGGAGAATTTATCCGCAAGTATATACGGTACTTCTTTTGTAATACATTAAATATTGAATTTCCTTTCTGCAATATTTCCTTTTTATTTCACCAACACTTAATTGAAATTCTATCCATCCATTATCCAACCCGCTATATCCTAACCACAGGGTCACGGGGGTCTGCTGGAGCCAATCCCAGCCAACACAGGGCGCAACGCAGGAAACAAACCCTGGGCAGGGTGCCAGCTCACCACAGGGCTGAAATTCTATCACTATAGGAAATCTCATTATCTCTTCTCATCTGCTTTTCCTGCAGAGGGTCACAGTGCCAGCAGCTCAACCCAGATTTTCCTGTCCACAGCTACAGATTCCAGCTCTTTCTGGGGAATTCTCAGGCATTCCCAAGCCTGCCGAGAGATGCAATCCATTCAGTGTCTGCCACAGGGCCTCCACCCAGTTGGATGTGTTTGATGCAGCTCTAGAGGGAGCTGTCTAGGGGCCATGTATATCCATCCATCCATCCATTTTCCAACCCGCTGAATCATGCACAAACCACTTCAACTGGCTCCTCTTGAAATAGAGGAGGAGCAACTCTATTCTGAGGCTCACTCGAACTGCTGAGCCTCTCATCCTATCAGCCCAGCATTCCTGCAAAGAGACCTCACCTTAGCCGATTGTATTTGTATTCTCCTTGTTTTGCTCATTATCCACAGCTCATAACCACTAGTGAAGACGATGATGTAGACTGACTGGCAAACCAAGGATTTTGTCCTTAAACTCACCTTTCATTTTACCAACACAGACCAGTACAGTGCCTGCAGAACAGCTGCCACTGCTCCAATCCGCTTGTTAATCTCATGTTCTCTTCTTCCATCACTTGTGAACAAGATCCCGACATACTTGAACTCCTCCACTAACAGCAGCTGCCCACTACTCACCCCAATAGAGTGCTCTTTTCTAACAGAGAACCATGACCTCAGACTTGGAGTTGCTCATCCTTATCCCTTCCACTGCAAACTACAACAAACATATCTAATTAGAAAAACTATGACTGAGATAATCCCACTTTCCTAAAGTTCTAAGTGGATTTTAAGTATCTCTCTGTAGCCTCCGCTAAAGAATGGGAATACTCATAAATCCTTAAAATTCAGAATCAACAGAACTAGTCAGGGACCAAGCTCACAAACATTGAAATAATCGAAAGGCCTACATCACAGAAGCCCCACTGGTCTCAGGCTTAACATTAACGCTGAAGACTTGTTACTTTGGCTCAGAATACTCTTGGTGGACTTCTTTCATATTAGTCTTTTGTAATGCTTTATAACTAATTGCAGTGATTGTTTTTGTTTTGCTATTAATAAGACATTTTTTTCTCTTTTCGGTGTTCATTGTGTTACACGGTTAGCCTTCATTTCAATGCATTATTACTTACAGCGGATCGGTTTTTAAGTAGCTACTGTCCAATTATAACTGCTGTTATTTGCAAGATGAACAATCCTTTTCTGAATCCAGCTGAACAACAGCAATTGAAATTCAGGCTTAAAACAATGATTTTTACACATATATGTATATACACTCACCAGCCACTCACCTTGCTAGTAGTGGATTGGACCCCCTTTTGCCTTAAAAATTCTTTTTGGCATAGACCCAACAAAATGCTGGAAACATTCCTCAGGGATTTTGGTCCATATTGACATGATGGCATCACATAGTTCCAGTAGATTCATTGGTTGCACATCCATAATGCAAATCTCCCATTCCACCACATCCCAAAGGTGGTCTATTGGATTGAGATCAGGTGACTGTGGAGGTTATTTGAGTACTCATTGATATGTTCAAGAAAGCAGTTTGAGATGATTTGAGCTCTGTGATATGGTGCATTAACCTGCTGGAAGTAGCCAACAGAAGATGGGTACACTGTGGTCATAAAGGGATGGACATCATCAGCGAAAATACTCAGGTAGACTGTGGCATTTAAACAATGCTCAACTGGTACTAAGGTGCCCAAGTGACCGGTGAGTGTATATTGTGACCAGAAGGAGTGCTCAAGTGCAGACCTTGTAACCCAGAAAACACCAGCACCGTCTAGGGTAAGTACTGAGAAGATCATTTTATTAACAAAAATAAGCAGACTGGAGAGGGCATAACAAAAGCAGTAAATGCAATACAGATCGCTGAAAAGAAACAAAGACTTTCCCCTCTGGGCCTATCTATACTTTCATAAAAAAAATACAATTATTTCTCTAGTTTCTACCTCCCAGTCTTTCTCTTGCACAAATAACTGACATTTCCATCATCCTCGCCAGACAAGCCATAACCTCAGCTCCTCTTCCCAACTCAAACTCACCTGACTGAGGAGGTGGAGGCACTTAAATTGCGAATCTTGGGGGTACTTACAGTGCCACTTCAATATAGCAGAAAGCACTTCTTGTTCACCTGTGTTTTCATGGGAACTACATTTCCCAGGATCTTCTGTGGGAACCTGAGGTACAGCAGCAGAATACTGCTCTGCTGACCAGTAGACTGGGAGAAAATAAAGCTCCTTTAAAACAAGCCAGCGTGGTAATTCAACAGGATAAGGAAATCCCTACCTGGATGTGTACTACCGCACATTTTCCCCATTGTGTCCATTTCTCTTTACAATATGTGTGTGCGTGTATATACATATTTAATGAATAAATGCAGCATACGTATACAAGCTGGCAGAGTACACATCATGAATTACCAGTCTAGCACTTAAATGTCAGTGCAGAAGTGGCATATTGTTGAAATTACTTTGACAGAGTGTAACAGCAGCCCACACTAATTATGACATCCCTCACGATATGCTCAATCAAAGGTGTCATTCTCGACATCTCCATTCCAAGACATTTGTTGCGTGTTTTAGTAAAATACATTGCATTTTTCATTCCAAAAGATTGCATATACAACCAACAGTATGACCTAATAAGGTAAATTTTAAATTGAAAAAAAAAGGTTGGAAATAAAGGTTGATAGGGTAGTACTAATCCCTCTGGAGCCCACTGACTGTCACACAGAGGGAAGTAGCCGATGGTCCGATTGCGAGGGTGTCAAACTCAGGACTGGGGAGGCCAGCATGACTGCTTTATATCTATTAATAATATTTCTTACTTTCACAATTTAATGCTGCTGTCACTTTGCTACATTAATGGAGGTAGATCACCAGCTCTTTTTTATTTCCTAAATTTCTTCTATTTCATTTTTTCTTTGTTAAGTTATAGTGTCAGCTTATCTGTTGCCTCAGTTATATTTGGTACAGGATGCTCAACAGTAGTACTAATGTTTCTGATGCACCATGTGTTGGAATAAAAAATGCAATGTGTTTCATTAGCACATGCATTACAAAATACATTCCAATAAATGTTGCATCATAAAATGTTAACACTGAATACATTCAAAGGAGTGCAACTGCCAGATGGACAGAAATCAGCTTTTTTATATTATATATATACCGGTATATTGAGACCTTTTGCACTGTGCCTCTGGAGCAGCTTCAGCTACAGGGAAAATGCTCTTTTAACTAGAGTTGTAATACAAAAGCAAACATAGCCCCAGAATACTAAATGTCAGTTCAGCTGTTTCCATTCAGTGTAAACCACTCTTTTGCTGGAACATCAGAACAATCTGGACGACAAAGCTGCCAGTCCAACCCTCTTAATTCTTCCAAAACAAAATCAAGTCTAGTTTTGAGGGTCCCTGAAGTCCTACTCTCTAACATGGTACTTGGTAGCTTATTCCAAGTGTCTAAGGATCTCTGTGTAAAGAAAAATTATCTAATGTTTGTGTGAAATTTACCCTTAACAAGTTTCCAACTGTGTCACCATGTTCTGGCAAAACTCATTTTAAAGTAAGAGTCTCGATCCACTGTACTAATTCCCTTCCTAATTTTAAACAATTCAATCATGTCTCCTCTTATTCTCCTTTTGCTTAAACTGAAAAGTGTCATCTATTTCCGAATATCTCATCACCTGTTGTCCTCTGCAGACTTCCCCTACCCGATCCCAACCTCTGCTGTACGTCTTCACTCTACATTTGAGTCTTCCTGAGAAACAGCTAGGAGTTCTTTTAAACTCAAGAACTGGAGTTGCTGTAACAAAGACAAGGAAGTTGAATAAAGCTTGAGTACTGTTTCTGCAAGAGCCAAAATAAAAGTTCAGTATGTCATATATATATATATATATATATATATATATATATAAAAAAACACATGTGTCGTGTACTCTTTGCATTATTTGACAGTAAACTATACTATTTATATTTATATATATATATATATATATATATATATATATATTTATATATATATATATATATATATATTTATATATATATATATATATTTATATATATATATATATATTTATATATATATATATATATATATATATATATATATATATATATATATATATATATATATATATATATATATATATATATATATATAATATATATATATATATATATATATATATATATATATATAGTACTGTGCAAAAGTTTTAGGCAGGTGTTAAAAAAATGCTGTAAACAAAGAATGCTTTCAAAAATGGAAGTGTTAATCATTTATTTTCATCAATCAACAAAATGCAGTGAATGAACAAAAGAGAAATCTAAATCAAATCAATATTTGGTGTGACCACCCTTTGCCTTCAAAACAGCATCAGTTCTTCTAGGTACACTTGCACACAGTTTTTGAAGGAACTCGGCTGGTAGGTTGTTCCAAACATCTTGGAGAACTAACCATAGATCTTCTGTGGATGTAGGCTTCCTCACATCCTTCTGTCTCTTCATGTAATCCCAGACACACTCGATGATGTTGAGATCAGGGCTCTGTGGGGGCCATACCATCACTTCCAGGACTTCTTGTTCTTCTTTAGGCTGAAGATAGTTCTTAATGACTTTGGCTGTATGTTTGGGGTCGTTGTCCTGCTGCAGAATAAATTTGGGGCCAATCATATGCCTCCCTGATGGTACTGCATGATGGATAAGTACCTGCCTGTATTTCTCAGCATTGAGAACACCATTAATCCTGACCAAATCTCCAACTCCATTTGCAGAAATGCAGCCTCAAACTTTTAAGGAACCTTCACCATGCTTCACTGTTGCCTGCAGACACTCATTATTGTACCGCTCTTCAGCCCTTCGACGAACAAACTGGACTCATCAGTCCAGAGCACCTGCTGCCATTTTTCTGCACCCCAGTTCCTATGTTTTCGTGCATACTTGAGTCGCTTGGCCTTATTTCCACGTCAGAAGATGGGTGTACCTGGGCCCCACTGGTTTCTGCCAGTTCTGAGCTGATGGCACTGCTGGACATCTTCCGATTTCGAAGGATAATAAGCTTGATGTGTCTTTCATCTGCTGCACTAAGTTTCCTTGGCCGACCACTGCGTCTACGATCCTCAACGTTGCCTGTTTCTTTGTGCTTCTTCAAAACAGCTTGAACAGCACATCTTGAAACCCCAGTCTGCTTTGAAATCATTGTCTGGGAGAGACCTTGCTGATGCAGTAGAACTACCTTGTGTCTTGTTGCTGTGCTCAATCTTGCCATGACATGAAACTGTCTTCCACATCCTCACCTTGGTAGTAGAGTTTGGCTGTTCCTCACCCAGTTTTAAGCCTCCTACACAGCTGTTTCTGTTTCAGTTAATGACTGTGTTTCAACCTACGTGTGACATTGATGATCATTAGCACCTGTTTGGTAGAATTGGTTGATCAGACACCTGACTAGAATCCTACAAAATCCCTGACTTTGTGCAAGTGTACCTATAAGAATTGATGCTGGTTTGAAGGCAACAGGTAGTAACACCAAATATTGATTTGATTTAGATTTTTCTTTTGTTCGCTTACTTTGCATTTTGTAAATTAATAACAATAAACAATCATTATTTATATTTCTGAAAGCATTCTTTGTTTACAGCATTTTTTCACACCTGCCTAAAACTTTTGCACAGTACTGTATATATATAAAAATTTAGACCTCCCCAATTTTTCAGTTCTCCTGTGAGGTGCCTACCATGCAGCTGTTGACTCTCACAAACTTGTCTTCGGATTCCGTTGTGGCTTTGGGTCTACCACACCTGTCCTGTCAGAGCTTCCTCCAGTTCCCAAGTTCCTTTTGATGTTGTAGGAAACTGATCTCACTGACACTTTGGCTTTACTTACAATTTCCCTAATGGAGAGACCTACACTTGTAAGGGTTATAATGGTCTTCCTTAGTTAATTGCCTTTTACATTGTGATGGCCTTGCACAGTACAATATTGTCCAAATACTGTAATGCCTCAGAGGGTGTAGCAACACAGGTTGTTCTAACACTGCTTTTATAGAGATCGAGGGTTTGTACAGTAAGTAATCACCAAAAGATGGGACACCTGCAGGAATTGTTGCATCAACTTTGAAGGCTTAATTAGCTTCCATTGTTGTAGAAGAGCTTTAAGTTGTTATCCCATTTCTTGTTCCCTGAAAAAGACCTTTGTGTATAACTCTAAAATTTACAATAATATCAGTTTTTGGTAACCTAAATTTTACTTTTAACCTCTGGCAGTTCACTGGTTACCTCTGTACCATTTCTGGACATTCACTGGACTTGAACTGCTTAGATTTAAATACAAAGTAGAAAACTAGATGATGTTCTGAAAAGTGTGTTGAGACAGGCAGGGTCAGTTTCAATAACAGAACACTTTAAACAATACCAAAAGGCAAAGCAAATTGTAATACGTTAAGCAGAGAGGAAGTCAAAAACCACTAAACCAAACTTAAATTTTTTTTGAAACTCAATTAAGAAGCCTTAATGCACTGGGGAGTCTTAATTTTTGACGAAACAAAGAGCAGCCATTAAATATCATCACAACAATGGAAGCACAAATTGGCGCCAAGGATGATATCACTGACACAGATGGTAAAAATATATAAAAACAAATGACAAAAAAAATTCTTCATTCCTGACATCCTTTGGGAAAAGAAAAATGAACCCAAACGTTTGACTTAAAGGAACCCAGTGCAGGTTGTACTGAAAAGCGCGCAGCATTGCTAAAATTAGCAGCACACTATTCATGGGAAAGCAGAAGTAAGACATTTTGTTATGTACCTGTAAGTATCAGTGTATCGTGTACAATGAAGGAGGAAAATAAACGAACATGAATAGACACCATACAAAGAATCAAACATGCCACTGAGCTCTGTGGTAGCAGTGCCACCATGTCACCCAATCATAGGGCACATTCACCCAACATTACTGCCTTTGGAACATAAGGGGAAACCTGGAGATCCCCACAGGAAATCTACATAACATTCCTGAACCCACTTAGTTCAATACAGGATTGCAGAGTTGAAGGCAAGCCAGGAAACCCACGCCCAGCCACGTTAGAACAGGTAGTCAACGTGACCAGCACGATGTTGGGAATGTGGGTGGATAACCAGAAAACATGGAAAAGACACAGGACTCCACACATTGGCATGGGATTCAAACCCAGAATGCAGCAGCACTAAATACTGTGCACTTTGCCACCAAAGGAAACCAACACAAATAACAAATTTTACATTGTACCGTGTTAGCCATTGTGAATGTAGTGAGAAGTCAAGCAAAATGACACCTTTTATTGGCTAACTAAAAAGATTACAATATGCAAGCTTGAGTTGCCGCGAAAGCTTGCATATTGTAATCTTTTTAGTTAGCCAATAAAAGGTGTCATTTTGCTTGACTTCTCACTACATTGCAGATACAAATGTAACCATCGTTTAAGTACTGCGAGGTAACAGTTGTAACCACTGAGTTACATTTCCTTCTCTATCAACCAGTTCAAACACTTTTATTTTTGAGTTTTTCACATGAAGTGTTCCTCTCTTTCTTTGACATATATTTAAATGAAACCAGTCTAACTTATAAATAACAACAAAAAAAATCATACACAATCAAGACAAAAGAAACACTCCAAGCACTTTCATGAAATGGGGAAAGGAGAAAAGAAATTATCCAAGTAACTGAATTTCCCTTGGAGTTCAGGTGAATTAATCATTAAGATATGGAAAGAATATGGCACAGCTGTAAATATGCATAGAGCAGACCATCTATAAAAAGTGTGTGTTTGTGCAAGAAAAAGGCTATTGAGGGAGATCACCAAGAGACCTTTGAGAACACTGAAGGAGGTACAAGCTACAGTGGATAAGACTGGATAGACACAGCAGACAACACGTGTCGTTGTGCCAGTTGCAGCTTTATGGGAAAGTAGCAAAATGAGAGGCAATGTTTAAAAAAAAAAAACACACATGAAATCTCAGCTAGAGTTTGCCAGAAAGCACAATGGGAGACAACAAAATCATATGGCACCTAGAACTAGATGAAAGAACCTGGAAGAAGGTTCTATGATCTGGTGAGGAGACCAAAATTAAGCTTTCTGGCCAACAGACTAAATGCCATGTTTGAACACTGCATATTATCAAAAATACACCATCTCCACCATGCTTCATGCTGGTGGCAGCATTAGGTAGTATAGATGCTTCTCTGTTGCAGGTCTGCACTTCTGAGGGCAGAGCGTAAAATGAATAGAGACAACAAAACAGAGAGAAATCCTGGAGGAAAACCTGAAGCAGTTTGCCAGAAACTTGTGTCTTGGGATTAAATTTACTTTCCATCAAGACAACAACCACAGGCATAAAGCCAAAGCTACACAGAAATGGCTTGAAAAAAAACCAATGTGAATGTCCAGATCTCAATCCAATTGAGAATTAATGGCTGGAAAAGGCTGTTCACTCGTGATCCTTCTGACAGAGCATCAGAAGGCTACCAAAAAAAAAGAATGTGACAAATGTCAGAGTCCAGATGTGCAAAGCTGACAGAGACCTGTGCACACAGACTCAAGGCTGTCATGGCTGCCAAAGGTGCATCAACTAAGCACGGACTTGAAGGTGGTGAACACGTATGCAGTCAATTACTTCGTGTTTCACATTTGTAATTAATTTAGACCACTTTGCAGGGATCTGTTTATACTTTGACAACAAAGAGTCTTTTTCAGTTGATCAGTGTCAAAAATGCCAAGTGATTCGATGTCATGTTACGATAAAATGTGAAAACCTCCAGGGGGGTGAATACTTTTTAGAGGCACTGCACAAGTATTGTGACCCCTGCTGATTTTCACAGTACCAGATGATGAAAATTACACATTTGAGAATGGTATTGTATATACATTTTGACCCCTACTGATCTTCATGGCACCAGACTAGGTATAGCACAAGAAGACGAAGAAGATGCATTTTTAAATAAAATGAAGACATGGGAGTTTAGCCTGAACACAAAGCCAATACAGTGGAACCTCGGTTTGCGAGCATAATTCGTTCCTGAAACGTGCTCACAGTCCAAAGCACTCGCATATCAAAGTGAATTTCCCCAAAAGAAATAATGTAAACTCAGATGATTCATTCCACAACCCAAAACTATTCATATAAAATGATTAATACAAAATATAAAGTAAAAATACATAAAACAAATTAACCTGCACTTTACCTTTGAAAAGAATCATAGCTGGTGTGAGTGAGTTTCTAAACTCTTGTGGAATTCCACCCACCGGGACGACACGCGGAAGAGCGTCCCAAAGCAATTGCAGTCTCCCAGCGCTGTAGCAGTTCACCGTAAAAGCGAATCTGAAAAGATCGCGGACATGCTATAAGTGCCTGCCGTCGATGGGTGATACAAGGAACAAGGAACATTACAAATGCGCAGGGTGCAGTATTACTTGGCCATGACCCTGCCTGACTGCTGTGTCTGTGTATAGGAGAGTGGCAGATCCCGCTACAATAAATAACCGCACTGTTGCTCTTTCAAGCTGAATAAAGCTGGTGTTGCTAAAGTACTGAGACTCAGCTTCGTGTTTTAGGGTGCAAGACGGGGACTCGCACGTCACAGCATACACACACACAGTCACAATGCTGTAGTAAACAGTATACAGTGATCCCTCGCTATATCGCGCTTCGCCTTTCGCAGCTTCACTCCATCGCGGATTTTATATGTAAGCATATTTAAATATATATCGCGGATTTTTTGCTGGTTCGTGGATTTCTGCGGACAATAGGTCTTTTAATTTCTGGTACATGCTTCCTCAGTTGGTTTGCGCAGTTGATTTCATACAAGGGACGCTATTGGCAGATGGCTGAGAAGCTACCCAGCTTACTTTTCTCTCTCTCTCTCTTGCGCTGACTTTCTCTGATCCTGACGTAGGGGGATTGAGCAGGGGGGCTGTTCGCACACCTAGACGATACGGGCGCTCGTCTAAAAATGCTGAAAGATTATCTTCACGTTGCTATCTTTTGTGCAGCTGCTTCCTGAAACGACATGCTGCACAGTGCTTCACATACTTAAAAGCTCGAAGGGCACGTATTGATTTTTGACTGAAAAACAAACTCGGTCTCTCTCTCTCTCTCTCTGCTCCTGACGGAGGGGGTGTGAGCTGCCACCTTCAACAGCTTTGTGCCGCGGTGCTTCGCATACTTAAAAGCCAAACAGACCTATTGATTTGTTTGCTCTTTTCTCTATCTCTCTGACATGATCTGCTCCTGACGGGCACTCCTTTGAAGAGGAAGATATGTTTGCATTCTTTTAATTGTGAGACGGAACTGTCATCTCTGTCTTGTCATGGAGCACAGTTTAAACTTTTGAAAAAGAGACAAATGTTTGTTTGCAGTGTTTGAATAACGTTCCTGTCTCTCTACAACCTCCTGTGTTTCTGCGCAAATCTGTGACCCAAGCATGACAATATAAAAATAACCATATAAACATATGGTTTCTACTTCGCGGATTTTCTTATTTCGCGGGTGGCTCTGGAACGCAACCCCCGCGATGGAGGAGGGATTACTGTACGCTCGTACAGATGTTGACTACATGAGTGAGGCACGCCAACTCAGATGGAGAATAGGAGACGATTGCCCACAATCCCACAGCGAGAGAGAGACAGAACAACGATCAGCTCAGTTGTGATCACATGACGCTCAGCACACAAAGCGTATAAATACTACTCGTACTGCAAGACCTTGCTCGTTTATAAAGTCAAAATTTATTAAAAATTTTAGCTCGTCTTGCAAAACACTCGTAAACCAAGTTACTTGCAAACAGAGGTACCTTGAAACTTGAAAACCAAAAAAGAAGACAATTTGGGATTACCAGAAGATCTTATTAACCGCCTGCTACCAGAAACAATCCTTGAGCTAACTACTTTTGAGCTAACTTTTGATAAAAAAAAAAAGAAGAGAGCTGAGCCAGTAACCCTACGTTTCGGTCTTCACTGAACCTTCATCAGGGGTAGACTGAGGCAGCTCCAAGAAAACCAAGGGTTTTTATATGGTCTGGTTCAGCACAGGTGGTAATCATGGTAAGTATCTCCACCCTTATTCATATAGTGCTTTTCAGTGTGATGTCACCTCTACAGTACCATACTCCACTTTTAAAAGGTGACACAAATTAATTTTGTAAAAGTGTAACTTACTGCCAGATGCGTAAGTGTGTGTGTGGTCCACACTGTAAAGCGACAGCCTGCTAAAAAGGCTGACGTTCATAGCAACACCCTAAGGCACCGCAGTCTGAATCTGCCATTAGTCAATGTGAGTATTCAAAAGAAATTTTCAATATGCACGACACAAAAGGAGCGCCGGCGCAGCAGTCTGGATACCTGTTTGCACATGGAAACAAGGCTCCTTTCTGTCAACCTCATGCTGCAGAGCTGTTGAGTTCACACTTATACAATAAACTGACACATCAAACACACACGGCTTTTCAGGGCGTTCTTCCTGTGCTACCAACACACTTGAGCGTCTGGTCTGGAAGGACATATCCGCCCCTAGAGGCCCTGCCGTTTCAAATACAGCAGATCTAAGTCCGCAGTGGAAATATACTGCTCCCTGACAAAGAGGCAGGTCACTTCATCAAAGTTTGGTTACTTCAGGTTGACATTTCTAAAAACACCACTTAAAAGTATCTCAAGCATGCGTCCCGTTTACAGAGGTTACTGATACGATCGGCATTAGGCTTCCCATGCTCCAAAGCACCGTTTCACACTTCCTTTTTGGCAGCATCCAACTCATTTTTGAAAAATATTTGCTTTGTTTCTCTCCTACATTTTAGTAAACCTCTTGAGGTCAACACTCCATTCAAAAGTGTACTTTCCCTCAGCCAAAAAAAAAAAAAAAAGTGCATTACTTGAGCAAAGGAAACAAAACCCAAGAATTTATTTTTATGTAAAATAATTGGGAATCTCCCAAGAGTTTTAATCAAGGTATTAAGGCACAAAAAATAATAATATTTGAAAGGTGGCCAGCATAGAGATTGAGGACCAGAGGTTTGACTCACACTTCAGTCACCGTCCCTGCCTGTTAACAATCTGCTACTCCAGTGTCCTCAGAAATCCCAAAGATATGAGTATTATGTACATTGACTGGCATCACTTAGCAAGTGTACACTGCTATAAACTAGAAGGCAGGCAGTGGTTACACACATTCACTCATAACAGATCAATTCACCCATCCAGTATGTCTTTGGGACATGCCAGTAAAGAAGAACCCAAACCCCCACACACGCACTGGGAGAACATGCCAAGCACCAACAGACTGACTAAACTGAGACATGGGCCCAGTCTCCTGGAGTTGGGAGACAGCAGTGCTAACCACAGTGCCACCTTTATTTAAACTTTCCATCTAACAGGTTGTTAGAAAATTGATTTGATAAAATGCAGAACTGTGACTTCCTTATATTAAAATGCCCATTCTTTGACCAAAGACGGCTCTATCCTGGAAGGATACTGTGCAGAATACCAGTCAATGGTTGGGTACCTTGTTTTACTTTTTCTTATGAAGTTAAGGCATGTCTGATAACTGTGAGGGGACTCCTGAAGAGAACATTTTTTTCATTGACTTAAACTAAGTGAAAGCTGTGATAGGAGTACTGCTACTACTACTACTAGTAGTCCTCTTCATCCCCTCTGGGACATAAGGCCGAGATGACTTTTTCTATCTGATCCAGTCTATGGCAACATGTGGCCTCACACCAGGTAAGGTTCATCTACTTTTGATATTATCATCCTCCGCCAAGTTGTCTTTGGTTGTCCTTGTTTCCTCCTTCCAGATGGAGTCCATCTGAGGGTGCTGAGCCACTCTTACCACACACCCTAGCCATCTCAGACAGCAACATTTGATCTCAAGTGTTACACTCAGGCATTTTGTCTTCCTGTAGAGCTCACCATCTGAAATCTTTTCAGGCCAGAATATCCCACAGATTCTTCTAAGACATCCATTTTGGAAGAAATCAAGAGATCTCACACGTCTCTGAGTTACCCTCCAGCACTGTGCGCCATACAGCAAAAAAGACTGCACATTGCCATTACAAGAGTACTGAACTCTCCAACACATTTTAATAGCAGCAACCGCCTTGTTGTAAAAAGCAAGGCATCAAATACTATAAATCATTTGCTTATCTTGTAAGATGCAAGTCCCCTAGTGCTCTCTAGCAAGGAATTCAAAATCAACAGAAGTCACTTGCAAGTTTTACAGAATAACTAAACAGACATGTTCTCGAACAGGCCATTCCAGACAGATGAAATTCATACAGCAGTGTTAAAGAAGAAGGCCTAAGCGAAGGTTTATGGATGTGGTGAGAGGGGACATGCAGGTGATGGGTGTAGCAGAACAAGATGCAGAGGGCAGAAAGATATGGAAGAAGATGATCTGCTGTGGCAACCCCTAATGGGAGCAGCCAAAAGAAGAAGAGTTAAAGAGAAAGTAAACAGGGATTTATAGACGCAATGATAAGTAGTTTGAGGCAAAAAGTCGATTCCTATTACCTACGGTACCAAATTTTAAGGAAAAAGTATGCAATGTTCTGTAATGGTCACTAAGAAGTTACTGGCATATATATATATATATATATATATATATATATTATATATATATATATGACTGACGGACAGTAAAGGCACAGTATATACAATACACAGACGAATAGACAGATATGAAAGATTTCTTTCATATCTATCCATCTGTCTATTAGACAGACAGATCCCTACAAATATGTGTGCCTTTTTTTTTAGCCTAAAAGGGCCAAAGCAGCTACAGACATCTGTTGTCAACTCTTTGACAGATGCTTCGCAGTTGCCCGCCGTCCTCAGATTTCTCCGGGATAACCAAACAACCAAACGTGAGAAAAAAAGTTGTGCCTTCGTAAAAGCCGATCAAGCCCATCCTAACAGCAGGGTCCTTGCCCTGCCCAGCTGCAAGTTACACCCATTACTTTATATGCACATATAAACATGTCAGATCATGGCAAAACACCGAACTACCTAAGGGAAGTACAACATTTTTTGAAGTGTATTCCCTCAAAAAAAAAATCAGATCATATAATTATATCAGCAATAATATCTGGTTCGGCAATTTCAGATTCACTGCAATTTTAGT
Source organism: Erpetoichthys calabaricus (assembly GCF_900747795.2). Classification (NCBI taxonomy): domain Eukaryota; kingdom Metazoa; phylum Chordata; class Cladistia; order Polypteriformes; family Polypteridae; genus Erpetoichthys; species Erpetoichthys calabaricus. The sequence continues at coordinate 33,018,585 of NC_041401.2, forward strand.
GCCTGTCATTTTCCAAAGCAAATGCAACGGTGGCCCTTTCGCTGCCACGCACAGACAAGTTTCAACGTATTCCCAGAGAGAGACTTTTTTTTCCAGCAACACAAGTGTTTCAGCTCCATTCCTCGCGACTCGGTTTTACTCGAAACCGTTCAAAATGAAGGCAGCTCTATCGCGGACACATCAGACCAAGCGTCCACATTTAAACAGCGCACAAAGCGAGTAAGAGAAACGCAAATACCTGTGCAAACTCATGAATCGCTCAGATGAAAAGTTTCTCTCCGTTTATCCTCTCCGCGTGAAACCCCTGAAGAATCGCAGCTCCTCGAGCTCCTCCTTCGCACACTGGCACCATGAGGTCATTGGGCATGGCTACGCACGGATGTGCACATTTTTTTTTCAGCCTACTTCGGAAGCCTCCGAGAGTTGATCTACGCACTTTACGCAGTGTGGGAAATCCGCCGAACTGAAACGAACAGGGTTTTGTATTCTGAACAGCAGAGCGCGCAGTAAGAGGCGCGCGTTTTCCCTCGTTACAAAACTTTTTTCACACTTTAATCCTCAGAAACACTAGCACCCGTTTTCACTATACCTTTGCTACCGATTATGCAAATCTGCGTGGAAGCCCACGATCGCCTCCGGTATTTACACATTTAACAAGACAAAGCTGGCCGGCAGTGTAATGTTTCCCAAGGAGCTCGTTTCTTAAAAGCCGCTGACCAAACTTTTCCTCCATCGCCCAGGTCTCTTCTATAAATCATTCACCCTGCCTGATCGGATCCGGTGTTCAGTAAAGCAAACATCTGGTGGTCATTTGAAAGTAGTAAATGCTCTCCGGCTCATTCATCCAATCAATCAATGCTTGGCTTTTCTCTACATCCAATCAATCCATAAATGTAAGTTTTGTATCCGTCCATTTTTCCCATGCACTCTGAAGAGATCCACAACCATAAACGAAAGCTGGACATGACCTTAAAATCTGGAAGCGCTAAGAGGAGCCTCTGCTTATCACACTGGCAAAACGGAGTATTTCTTAACATTACTTGTAGAGAAAAGCCAAGCAAAATGACACCTTTTATTGGCTAACTAAAAAGATTACAATATGCAAGCTTTCGAGGCAACGCAGGCCCCTTCTTCAGGCAAGATGTTATGATGATGCAAGTTCGTTTTCATCATCTCTTGTATTTTCTTTATAAATAATAATTTTATGGAAAGTGTGCTTTTAAGCCGTCAGTTTACAGTTACTTTATTCATACCGTAAATGGCTGATAGTTAAGGCACCATTTAATTCATTATGTAGGTAGAAGCTATAGAGCAAATACTTGTATTATACTACAGTGCCTGTTAAATGTATTTGTCCCCTTGGAAGTTTTTACATTTTATTATTATACAATATTTAATTTTAGTGGATTTAGTGAATTTCCCCTTGGGATTAATAAAGTATCTATCTATCTATCTATCTATCTATCTATCTATCTATCTATCTATCTATCTATCTATCTATCTATCTATCTATCTAATGTGACTTTTTGACACAGATGAACAGTGCAATACTCTTTAATGTCAAAATGAAAACAGATCTCTGCAAAATGGCATACATGAATTGCAAATATAAAAAACAAAATAATTAGTGTCATTTCTTAAAACTGGCAAGGTACTGTATATGTAAGGTGTTTTGGGGTAACTTTGCACTGAAATACACTATATGGAGTTAGTGTATGTTTTCCTGCTGGCTCAAGGACTGTTTTTGTTAGTGGATGGTGGCACAGACAACAGGGATGCCTCTTAGCTGAGAGGACTGGGGGGAGCAAGCAATGGCAGAACATTACCTCCCCCGGGACACTAGATGGCAACACCCATGTGTTGCAGCGGTACCTCAGACTCCCGCAGGGCTTCATGAGAGATGGAGTTGGATACAGCCCTGTTGGGATCCAGGGGTGCCGCCGGGGTGAACTGCAGTCGTTCCTGAGCCCGTGTGGGCAGGTGACTTATATAAGGGGCCAGCAGACATTACTCAGGGAGCCAGAGTCGGGAGACGATGCTTGCCGAGGAGGAGTGGATGAGGACAAAAAGAGAGAAAAAGTAAAGTATTGTGTTTGGTGCTTGGACTGTGTTGTGGGCTCATGGGAACAGGAAAGATGTTCTCCAAGAGTGAAGAAAAATAAAAAGCTTGAGTTTGTATAAGTGTGCCTCCTGCGTCTGTCTGTGTCGGGTTGGGTGACTGGCACACCCCCTAGTGGTTTTGGTAATCTTCTGGTAATCTAACATTGAAATCCTTGTTGCTCTTCTAGTTTGAACATTGGCTTTCAGCTCAGGCTAAACTCTCACTTCTTCTTTACTGCATTCTCAAATGTGCATTTTTCATCATGGTGCTGTAAATGTCAGCAGGGGTCATATATATATATATATATAATACATTTTATTTATATAGCGCCTTTCCCATGCTCAAGGCACTTCACAGAGTTTAAGAAAGAATGGCAGGGTATACAATATACAGCATTGTGCTAAACCAAATAAATAAATAAAGAAGAGTAGGTTAGTAATTCAGAGAAAAGCCTAACAGACAACATAATTGATGGTCTCGCACACACATACAGGTTACATGAGCATCTTGACAGAGAGGTAAACTGAGAGAAGGGTAATAAAGTCAAGCAGAGCTAAAAGCCTTCCTGAACAGATGAGTTTTGAGTTGTTTTTTAAAAGAATTCATGGAGTCAGCTGACCTGATTAATTTTGGTAGGTCATTCCAGAGTCTGGGCGCTATACAGCTGAAGGCCCTGTCACCCATGGAGTGTAGATTAGTGCGGGGCACAACAAGATTGACAGAATCAGAGGACCTTAGTGGGCGGGCAGGCACATAGTGATGGAGTAGGTCACTGATGTAGTTTGGTGCGAGGTTATTTAAAGCTTTGTAGGTTATTAATAGAATTTTATATTCAATCCTGTAAGACACAGGGAGCCAGTGAAGGCGGAGCAGGATGGGTGTTATGTGCTCGCTGTTGCTGGTTCGAGTAAGGACTCTTGCAGCCGAGTTTTGAATAAGCTGGAGCTGTGATATAAGATTAGAAGGGGCACCTGCCAGTAGGGAATTACAATGATCGATGCAGGATGTGATAAAAGCATGGACAAGTTTCTCAGCATTAGAAAAGGAGAGGAAGGAGCGAACACAGGATTTGTTACACAGGTGAAAATAAGAAAGTTTCTTAATGTGATTTATGTGGGCGGAATAAGAAAGGGAGGAATAAAAAATAACACCAAGATTGTTTGCAGTAGAGGCAGGTCTGATGAGATCACCATCAAGATTGACTGGGAAGGAGCTCATTTTATTAAGTTGCACTTTAGTCCCAATTTGCAGGAGTTCAGTTTTGTTGCAATTTAATTTTAAAGAGTTCTGCTCTATCCAGGTTTTAATTTCACTGAGGCAAGTTGTGAGCTGAGAAAGCTCTGATGAAGTTCCACTTTTAACATTGAAATAGAGTTGAGTATCGTCTACATAAAAATGATAACCCAGTCCAAAGCTACGAATAATATGGCCAAGGGGAAGCATATAAATACAGAAAAGCAGAGGGCCAAGGACAGAGCCCTGTGGAACCTCTTGTATGACTGGCGCTGTGCTGGACCTGCTGTTGCCAAGATTCACATATACACACACAAATTAAACGGCCACTTTATTACACCTTGGTAGTTCCGGGCTGGACCCCTTTTACCTTTAGAACCACTGTAATTCTTCATGGTATAGATTCAACAAGGTGCTGCAAACATTCCTCCAGGGGTTTGGTCCATATTGACATAAAGGCATCACATAGTTGCTGCAGAATTGTCGGCTGCACATCCATGGTGCGAATCTCCCATTCCACCACATCCCAAAGGTGCTCTATTGGATTGAGATCTGGTGACTGTGGAGGCCATTTGAATACAGTGAACTCATTGTTATGTTTAAGAAACCAGTTTAAGATGATTTGAGTTTTTTAATGTAGCATGTTATCCTGCTGGAAGTAGCCATCAAAAGATGCGTACACTGAGGTCATAAAGGGATGGATATGGTCAGCAACAATACTCAGTTAGTCTGTGGCATTTAAACGATGCTCAGTTGGTCCTAAGACACCCAAAGTGTGCCAAGAAAATATCCCCCACACCATAACACCACCACCATCACCAGCCTGAACCGTTGATACAAGGCAGGATGGATCCATGCTCTCATGTTGCTGATGCTAAATTCTGACCCTACCATCCAAATGCCACAGCAAAAAATCGAGACTCATCAGACCAGGCAACATTTTTCCAATCTTCTATTGACCAATTTTGGTTAGCTTGTGTAAATTTTAGCTTCAGTTTCCTGTTCTTAGCTGTGTGGTCTCCTGCTGCTGTAGCCCATTTGCTTCAAGGTTTTACGTGTTGCACCTTTCAGAGATGGTCTTCTGCATTCCTCGGTTGTTATTTGAGTTACTGTTGTCTTTCTATCAGCTCACACCAGTTTGGCCATTCTTTTGTGACCTCTGGCATCAGCAAGGCATCTTCACTTAGAGAACTGCCAATGAGTGGATATTTTCCCATTTTTCGGATCATTCTCTGTAAACCCTAGAGATGGTTGTGCTTGAAAATCCCATTAGATCAGCAGTTTCTGAAATACTCAGACCATTCTGCCTGGCACCAACAACCATACCACATTCAGAGTCACTTCACTCACCTTTCTTCCCCATTCTGATGCTTGGTTTGAACTTCATTCTGACTATGTGTACAGGCCTAAATGCATTGAGTTGCTGCCTTGTGAGTGGCTGATTTGATATTTGCATTAACAAGCAGTTGAGAAGGTGTACCTAATAAAGTGTCCAGTGAATGTATGTATGCAGTGCATCTAAAACTATCTCCCCGCCCCTTGGAAGTTTTTACATTTTATTACTATAAAACAGGCAGCACAGTGGTAGCATTGCCACCTCACAATAAGAAGACCTGGGTTCACATTCAAGGTCCTCCCTGTGTGGAGTTCACACATTCTCCCAGTGTCTTTGTGGATTTCCACTAGGCGCTCTGGTTACCTCCCAATTTTCAAAGATATGCAGGTTAGTTGAATTGGTAACACTAAACTGGCCCTAGTGTGTGCTTAGTGTATATGTGTGGTTGCCCTGCAATGGCCTGGTGCCCTGTCCAGGGTGTGTTCCTACCTTATCCCCTATACTAGCTGGGATATGCCTTAGTACCCACTATAACCCTGGTCTGGATTAAGTGGGTTAGAAAATTACTCTTTAATGTCAAACTGAAAACAGATCACTGCACATTGATGTACATTATTTACAAAGCTAAAACACAAAATAGGCAAGCATTGCGGCTGATTTTTGTCTGTTCTCAGTATCTGATGCTTCTCATTTCAGTGTCCATCAATAGTTGGCCTTTACTGATGGATTCCACCTGCCCTGATATTGCTTTTCCATTGTTGCAATGTCCTGATGAAACATTTTACAATGTTCATCACTAACTGCACCAAGATTAGCAGGGAAGAAGTCTAAGTGTGAATGCAGAAAATGAATCTTTAGCGACATGTTGCACTTCATAATTTTGTATGCTTGTCGGCAACCAGTTGTACGTAGTTTGGTGCTCGGTAGTTACCAAGAAAGTTCTCAATATGAGTGTGTACACTGCTATAAACTAGAAGGCAGGCAGAGGTTACACACATTCACTCATAACAGATCAATTCACCCATCCAGTATGTCTTTGGGACATCCCAGTAAAGAAGAACCCAAACCTCCACAAACGCACTGGGAGAACATGCCAAGCACCAACAGACTGACTAAACTGAGACATGGGCCCAATCTCCTGGAGTTGGGAGACAGCAGCGCTAACCACAGTGCCACCTTTATTTAAATTTTCCATCTAACAGTTTGTTAGAAAATTGATTTGATAAAATTTAGAACTGTGACTTCCTTATATTAAAATGCCCATTCTTTGACCAAAGAGGCCTCTATCCTGGAAGGATACGATGCAGGATACCAGTCAATGGTCGGGTACCTTGTTTTACTTTTTCTTATGAAGTTAAGGCATGTCTGATAACTGTGAGGGGACTCATTTTCCAGAAGAGAACATTTTTTTCATTGACTTAAACTAAGTGAAAGCTGTGATAGGAGTACTGCCTTCAATGTATTTTCCTCCAGCCAAACCACTTTTCATTGACTACATGTCTGATCTGTAGACCAACAAATATGCTTTTCTTAATATTGGCATCAGCTATTTGTGGAAAAATTTGTCACAACTATCGAAATCTTTCAATTTCCTTGTACATCACTTTCACAAAATTTTACGTCAGTCAAATTTGTTTTATGAAGAGGAGACAAAAAAATACGTTTGATGCATTGTGAAGGGGGGGGGGGGGCTGAACGCACGCTAAGGAGAAGTGGTCGGATCATCTGCTGGCTTGCTGCTGCTGCTCCTGGCAAGCTGCATGTTCTGCTTGTCGCTTGTTGTTGTTTAAGAGCTGGGAGCACATGAAGCGTGTCTGCCAAAAGCATTCCAACAACTGCTAGGTTAGATGTCCGTGAACTTGTCTCTCGCGGGACGTCAAATTGTCTTCCGAGAAGATCACATCTCGTCTCCCTAGTCTCCCTCCCAAGATTTTTTTTTATAATAGAGAGATACATTTGCCATTTTTGACCAACAATTTAGTTCAATATCCCATAATGACAAAGTGGAAACATGTTTTCAGAAAGGTTTGCAATTTTATTAAAAAATCAAAAACTGAAATCTCTTATTCATATAAGTATTCAGACCCTTTACTGTGGCACTGCAAATTGTACTCTGGTTCATCCTGATTAATTCTCCTTGAGATGCATTTAGAACTTGACTGGAGTCCACCAGTGGCAAACTGAATTGATTGGATATCATTTAGAAACACAGAAGGACACATGATTCAGACTGAATGTCAGAACAAAAACCAAGCCATGAAGTCCAAGGAACTTTCTATAGACTTTCACAATCAAATTATGGAGAGGTATAGAATTGGGGAAAAGGTAGATAGATAGATAGATAGATAGATAGATAGATAGATAGATAGATAGATAGATAGATAGATAGATAGATACTTTATTAATCCCAAGGGGAAATTCACATACTCCAGCAGCAGCATACTGATAAAGAAAATATACAGTATAATGTTAACGTTTACCCCCCCCCCGGGTAGAATTGAAGAGTCGCATAGTTTGGGGGAGGAACGATCTCCTCAGTCTGTCAGTGGAGCAGGACAGTGACAGCAGTCTGTTGCTGAAGCTGCTCCTATGTCTGGAGATGATACTGTTTAGTGGATGCAGTGGATTCTCCATGATTGACAGGAGCCTGCTCAGTGCCCATCACTCTGCCACGGATGTCAAACTGTCCAGCTCCGTGCCTACAATAGAGCCTTCCTTCCTCACCAGTTTGTCCAGGCGTGAGGTGTCCCTCTTCTTTATGCTGCCTCCCCAGCACACCACCGTGTAGAAGAGGGCGCTCGCCACAACCGTCTGATAGAACAACTGCAGCATCTTATTGCAGATGTTGAAGGACACCAGCCTTCTAAGGAAGTATAGTCGGCTCTGTCCTCTCTTGCACAGAGCATCAGTATTGGCAGTCCAGTCCAATTTATCATCCAGCTGCACTCCCAGGTATTTATAGGTCTGCACCCTCTGCACACAGTCACCTCTGATGATCATGGGGTCCATGAGGGGTCTGGACCTCCTAAAATCCATAAGACCATTTGTAAAGCTTTCAGCACAGTGGCCTTAGTAATTAGGAAACGGAAGAAGTCTGGAACTACCAGGTTCCTAGATTTGGCCATCTGGCCATATTGAGTAACTGGACAACATGGGCCTTGTGAGCAGTAAGAAAAGATTCTGTGGTCTGCCGAGACAAAAACTGAACTCTTTGGACAAAACTACAAGCAGTATGGCTGAAAAGACCAGGTACTACTCATCACCTAATAGCATCCCTACAGTGAAGCATGGTGGTGGCAGCATCATGCAATATGAGTGCTTCTCAATAGCAGGATCAGGGAGACAGGTTAGAACTGGGGGAAGAATGGATTGGACACCTTCCCTTTTATTATTGCAGATCAGTTTAAATACCTAGGGGTAAATATCACAAGTAAACATAAAGCTCTTTATCAACAAAATTTCGCAGTCTGTATGGAAAAAATTAAGACTTGCACAGATAGTCAACCCCCCATCTCACTCTAGCTGGAAGAATTAACGTTGTTAAGATGAATATCCTTCCTAAGCTTCTCTTTATATTTCAAAATATTCTAATATACATCAATAAATCATTCTTTAAGCAATTAGATTCAACCATAACCTCATTTATTTGGAACCTAAAACATCCACGTATCCAAAGAGTGGCCCTACAAAGACCTAAGACAGAAGGTGGCATGGCTCTACCTAACTTTGTTTTATTACTGGGCAGCAAACATACAAGCTATAAAAACCTTTAGATCTTTATATAGACAACATCTTTGCATCCTATGAACAATTACATTCCAAATTTAACCTTCCAGCAACACATTTCTTTCACTATCTTCAAATTAGGAACTTTGCCAAACAGAACCTGTCCAATTTTCCTCATCTCCGACCTTCCTCTATGCTGGAAAAATATTGCTCAGTCTCAAGGACTCAGACAGCATTTCTGCAATATATAAAATATTTTATAGTCCCTTCCTTTCAAAGATCCAAGAGGACAATGGGAAAAGGATCTCTCACTCAACATATCAGAAAAGTAGTGGAAGGTAGCAATGCAGAGAATTAATTCAAGCTCCATATGCGCAAAGCATTATCGGAGTGGTGGCTCTGAGGCTAAGGATCTGTGCTGGTATCCAGAAGGTTGCCGGTTCAAATCCTCATCACTGCCAAAAGAGATCCTACTCTGCTGGGCCCTTGAGCAAGACCCTTAACCTGCAATTGCTCCAGGGGTGCTGTACCATGGCTGACCCTGCGCTCTGACCTCAAGGGGTCACATTCCTAATACAAGAAATTGTATAAGGCGAAATAAAGAACAAAAAAAAAATTATTCAACTCAAAATTATATATCAAGCACATCTGTCTCGCTTGAAATTGTCCAAAATGTTTCCAGGGCAAGATCCAACCTGTGAACGCTACAATCAAGCTCCAGCCTCACTGGGTCACATGTTTTGGGCCTGCACCAAATTAACATCATTCTGGACCAAAATCTTTAAATGCCTATCAGACAGCCTTGGTGTCACAATCCCTCCTAATCCACTAACAGCTGTGTTTGGTGGGCTCACAGAGGGGCTTAAAGTGGAGAAGAACAAACAAACTGTGATTGCCTTTACTACACTATTGGCATGCAGACTTATTTTGCTAAACTGGAAGAATCCTAACGCTCCTCTTTTTAGTCAGTGGGTAATTGATGTTTTATATTATTTGAAATTGGAAAAAATCTAATTCTCACTTAGAGGAGCTGTGCAGAACTTTCTCAACACCTGGCAGGATCTAATTAATAATATTTTAAAATAAGCTCTTAAAGCACTGAGGAAGTAGATTCTCTCCCCATTTCTTTTTCTTCTCTATTTATCTGTATCCGCCTATTAAACTCATCAATTTATTTATTTTTACTATTTTTAAGTTTTATTCTGTTGGCCATGCTCTCTTTCTCAGGGGTAGGGGTTGATTTGTTTTCAATCCTATTTTTTTTGTAAAAAGTGATCTGTTTGTATGGAATGATTACAATAAAATTAAAAAAAAAAAAAGAACTGAGGGAAGAATGAATGCATGACCCCAGACTGGGGACAATGACCTGAAGCAAACAGCCAAGACAAAGCTCAAGTTGCTTCAGGACAAGTCTGTGGCGGTCCTGAATCGTCATATGTCTGAGCGACCTTTCTGCAGGTAATAAGGTTTTCTCAGACATCCAAAAGAGATGTTAGGCTCATTGTCAAGGATTGGTCTGCAATGATGAAGAGTGGATGATTTAGTGGCCTGACCAACACCCAGGCTTAAAGCCCAAAGAATATCTGTGGAGAGTCCTGAATATGGCAGTTTACAGATCCTCCAATCCAACAGAGCTTGAGAGGATCTGCCATGAAGTATGTAGTAAACTGCTCAATTCCAGATATACAAAGATTTTAGAAACTTACCCAGGAAGACTTCAGCTGCCAAAGTATTGAATTAAGGGTCTGAATAGTTGTATGAATGAGAAATTTAGTTTTTCATTTTTAATAAATTTGGAAACCATTCTGAAAACATGTTTTCACTTTGCCGTTATGAATTATTGAGTGTAGATTGATTGGCAAAAATAGCAAATTTATCCATTTAAAATTAAATCTACACAATAAACTGTGCAGAAAGTGAAAAAGTCGGAATACTTTCTGAATCCATCATATATATATTTTAATATGTTGATTTTTCATGGGCAGCGTGAAAGTGGCACTAGGGTTTTTTCTACATATCACAGGAATTAGGAATCTGTGTGACCTTTCTCCAGGAAGTAAGGTTTTCTCTAAGATCCAAAAGAAATATTAGGTTAATTGTCAAGAATTAGCCTGAAATGATCAAGAGTGGACGTATGAGTGTGCCTTCAAATAGACTGGCACACTATCCAGATAAGTGTCAACTCTTGGATTAAGTGGCTCGATAAAAAATGTTGTACATGACCTACATATGCAAGCAACAAAACTCCTTTGGCTCAGCTTGCTGGGATACTTATCTCATGGGAGACCCTACATGCTGTTGTTTCACAATGCGGACATTGCAAAAAAAGGACATTGCACCTTGCTTTTAAATCCATGGTGTTTCTGTATGCATACTTTACCTAATATGGAATGTAATGTTCCCACAATTCACCAGGATGACACAACGATAATGTCATCTATGTGACTATTTAAGGGTCTGATTTATCCAAGACTGGACAAAAACCCATGAACTCCTTGTCGATAGTTTTTTTGTATTATCTAGCTTTAAAAAACCTCCATCTTTTGACTACAAATTTGCCTTTATTGCTTTGACAAAAAATAGGATTGCCTTTTGGTTAGCGAACTTTGCACATCTCCGGGTATGTTTTCTCTGTCAGTCTTTTTCAAAAATTTTTCTGTCTAGTGTGATACCCGGGTCTGAATACCACCAGACAGACACCACTTCTTTATAAAAAGGCACACGTTTATTGCTGAAACACACAGTCCCACACAGCACACAGTGCTTCCCAGCATTAAACACCTCAACTACGGGCCTTTCTCTCTCAGTCCGTGAGCCGCCTTTCCTCTCTTCACGGGAGCATCGTCCTGCTCCCACTCCTGACTCTAGCTCCCCTATTCTCACCAGGATGTGCACCATGTGTCTGATGACAGTCTTCCGGCAGCACTTCCTGGTGTGGCGGAAGTGCTGCCCTTGTAGCCGGAAGCACTCCTGGCGTCCCTGGAAGGTTCTTCATCCATCTTCCCACATGTGGCGGAAGTGAATGTTTCCCGGGCTCTCTGAGGCTCGGGGCGCCCCCTGGCGGTGGCCACGGGCACCAACGGGCTTGAGCCTCCTTGCTCCTCTCCCGATCCAGGGCGGTTGCCCCCTCATGGCCCGGAGGACGTAAACGCCACCTCCCGGTCCTTCCAGGCGTCCCGGCTGGGTCTGTCCCCCAGCCTCCTGTGACACTAGCTAAAGCAGAACAGTAAGCTGAGCCAAGCCAGGATCTTCCCGGGGGACACCCAGGTAGTCAGGAAGGAACCTAGGCACCTCTGAAACGCTTACAGGTAAGTGTTCTGTAGCAGTGTCCTTCTTGTCACAATCTGTGCCATAATAAACTTTACCATGCTTTTGCATATGGAGGAAAAGGTTGCCGATAAGATGACAATGCAGTATATATGTGCTAACATCACAAATTTGTGATGGTTGAAAACATCATTTCTTTTATGATTTTTTTTTGCAAAGTAAAACTCTACGCTTTGTTGTAAATTCAGTGTATATTGTTTTCCTCTTCGCTAATTATAATAATTACTCAAAAATAGAAAGATTTAAAAGTTTGCACACACTTTAAATTGCATTACAAAAAATCAGCCAGTGAGTTGCTTATAAAGGTCTCTAGTCTTTGAGCCCCAAGGCGTAACTCAAAGCTGCACATACACACAACCATTAGCCAATGTAGGCCAAAGACAAATCAGCCATACCACATGCACTTCAGAACAGGTCATCCACCTGAAGCTAAGTATGTTCAGGCCTGGCCAGGACCATCTAAGAAACACTTGGGTTGCTGCTGGAAGAGGGGTTGGTGAGGCCAGCAGGGGGCACTTACCCTGTGGTCTGAAAGTACAGTGACGGAGACATTGTGCTGCAATGATGGCACCATACTTCACATCGTAAAGTAGTAAAGAGTAAAGAGTAGGGTGTATTCCAATGTTCTGGCTAAATTGCCCTCCATGGCCAAGTCATTCTGGCCCCCTAATCATCCTCCTGGCTCCAATTGGGTAACTATTTCTCACGGCTTCACCACCTAACAGCTAATGTGTGGTGAGTGTATTGGCACAAAAATGGCTGGCATCACATCATCCAGAAGAATGCTACACATTAGTGGTGGCTGAAGTGGCTCCTCACTCACTAAAGCGCTAGAGTAGAGTAGAGAGAAAAGCACTATTTAAATTGAAAGGATTATTATTATTATTAGCAGAGCCAGGCACAAAGAAAATTTCACATTCTCAGGAAAAAATATTTAGATGAGAGATTGCATTCAAGCATAAAATGGAAAATTGAAACACCTGTGTTATGATGACTATGTTGAGTTTTCTATAAACATTTTAACAATACATTATATTTAAAAGGTGAGTTTACTACAGTTAATTAATTTTTGCACAACACTGCCATCTGCTGTGAAATGTGAGGGCAGTACCCCACTTGCCCTAAATGCAGAGCTGCCACTAACCACCACAATGTAAATAAAAAAATGTTTTTATACTTTCTGTGGAAGATGGGGCAAAGATGTCCTGAATGAATTTTAGGATTATGGTGAGGAAGAAAAAATAGTTATTTAGTAAGACAGATATGCCTGAATGGCACTCTATGACAGATAGATAGATAGATAGATAGATAGATAGATAGATAGATAGATAGATAGATAGATAGATAGATAGATAGATAGATAGATAGATAGATAGATAGATAGATAGATAGATGTGAAAGGTACTATATAATAGATCAAAACATAGGCAAAAGTCAGCATCAGAAAAGACAGGTAGAAAAAAAATCAAATAACAACCGAACGGGGAAAAACAACCTTGTAGCTAAAAAAGCAGATAAGATATCAAAACCAAAAGGAAACTAGTACCAGTTTAGGATTTTTTTTCTCTAATCTCTATAATGATTTGATTCTTTGGCTTTTCTTCAATCTACCAAGGTACATCTTAGATATTGGGTGCTGTCAATTTATAGCATAAATCCGATTACATGATACACTGTGTCACCATCAATCACATGGTAGCAAAAGACCGCAGTAGTATGACAGTATCCTGAAAAAAAATGATAGCAAAAAGTGGTGAACAAAACATAATAGTAAAATATTAAACAAAAGTGACAATAAAATAAATCTCTGAAAAATCATAAGAAATAAAAAGAGATAACACATAACTAAGACTACTTAGCAGGGCTTTCTATGATGTTTCACATTTTGTTTTGTTCTTTAATGTTCTGTGAAACCACTCTGGTCCTGAACTGATTTTGTTTTCACTTTTAGATCATATTACAATAACTTAAAGACAATCCAGTCAAAAATCAATCAGAAAATTTCCCCACATTAATGTTTAAAATGAAGATACATTATATTGACGCCATAAATCTTTCCAGTACATGTGAGCAAGAAGTCCTTCAAAGCAAAACACAGGAGAAGCATAGTGCCAGCAGGCTTATTTTAGAACAATATAAATAAAATCTTGTAAATTCTAAAGAAATTGTAAGGTGTAAAGGACAGCCGGGTCCCATACCCGGCAGGGACGCCTCTCCTACATCTGTTCCGGGGGAGCAGCCATGGACTGTTCAGTACCTCCCCCGGCACGCTTGGTGGCAGCCTCCCTGGCAGCCAATGATTCCCCAGCCCGGCGCATGGCTCCATGGGAGATGGAGTCCTCCACAGCCTGGTTGGGGGCTCGGATGGCCACCAGGGGGAGCTGCGTGGACTTACCAGCCCGGCTGGTCAATTCCTCAGCCCCACCCGGAAATGCAATTAGGCCCAGGTGACCAAGCACCTGGACTACATCCAGGTGGGGTATAAAAAGGCCAGCCACCACCACTCGAGAGAGCCAGAGTCGGGAGGAAGAGGACTAAGCCTGAGGAGGAGTGGTGGTGCTGAGGTGGAGAGAAGTGTGGTTTGTTGTAGTTAAAGTGCTTTTGGGACTGTGTTGGGCCTGTGGGACATGGGGAAGGCGTGCCCCACGGCTGAAGAAGAATAAAAAGTGCATTTGTTTAAGTACGTGCCTCTGCGTGAGTCTGTGCCGGGTCGGGCGCTATATAGCACCTTTTACAACTGGCGTAGTCGGCAGGATGCCCGGTCCGTCCATTTGGACCGGAACCTGCAAATAAATTTTGTGCAGAGACACGGCATAGCGACCTTTAACAGCGCGAGGCACGTGCTCGACGGAGTTGCACGGAGAGCGCGCTCCCGTTGCAGCTACAAGCAGGCACGGCCCAGAGAGGACAGCACAGCGCAACAAAGCGCGCACACGCGGCGGGAGCCGGCAGCTGTAAGCTCGCACGCGCAGCACAGCTTGAGAGGCGCGAAGCGTGCACACGCGGCAGCGGCCGCAAGCCGGCACGTGCAGCACAGAGGGAGCAACTGAGAGCTCCTAAAGACACCGCGGGATGGGGAAGAAGAAAGCCGGGCGGTCACAGAAGACAGCCACCAGACACTGCCATGCCCTCCAGCAGACCGGGTTGCAGCCGGAGGTAGGTGACGGGCCCAAAGGGGAAGGGCTGCGGGAAGGGTTTTCCGCATTCGCGTCAGCCTGCCTCCTAGGTGGCGAGCCACACAGCACCCGGTGCTGGCCGGACGAGATCTGTCCATGGAGGGATGGTGGAGTCCGCTCAGCGGAGACCGAGGCAGAGCCGTGTCTTCCCTTCGCCCTGCTGGATCGACTGGCGGAGGAGAGCCTGGACGAGCTTCCCAGCGTGGTGTCACCGCTCAAGGAGTCCGACCTCCTTTCGGAAACAGGTGAAGGGGGGGAGGGCGTGTATCAGTTGCCCGCCGAAGAAAGGTTGCAGGCGGGGCTGACAGATCTTCTCCCTGAGCCTCCGAAATGCCCGAACGGGCCTGCGGAGATGCCGCAGGGCCTTGATGGCTCGCGGTCGGCGGAAGGGGACAAGGGGAGCCCTAGTCCACCGCCGACCGATACTATTAACTTTTCCTGGGCTACAGGGGAGGTGCAATCAGTTGTCCTCGCCCTGCAGTCCTTATTCAATGTTTTTAAGGTCCTGCAGGAGTCAAAGGAGGGGCTTGAGAAGAAGCTCGGCGGCCCGTGCGGAGCCCTGGTTGAATGGCTTCGGACAGGTGGGTCGTCACCCTCCAGCCTGCAGGACGCAGCGACTCAGGTAGGTGAAGCCTGGGTCGAACAGGAAGGAGGGCGGTGTGCAGCGGCGGCAGTGGTGATTAGTACTGCTTGCCAAGCCACTCCGTCCTCAACACAAGACGTTGCCGTGATGACAGACGGCGTGGCAGAAGAGCGTGCGGGGAGGCAGTTGGTGAATATCAGCTGCCAAACAACTCCGCCCCGACTGCCCGCGCCTGTCTTACGGCCGTCTAAAGGGGTGCAGACGGCACGGGGTCTCCCTTCTTCCCATAAGGGGACTCAGACCGTCAGTGCACCCCAAAGAAAGAGCAGGACCCGGACAAAGAGGTTGGGGACTCCTAACAAGGTGCAGCATGAGCCCATTGGGTTAACGCAGCGGGAGGGCTATGCTGCAGAGGGGCGGAAGTGTCACAAGCCCTCCTCAGAGCGGGCAAAGGGGCAAGGGTTTCCTGCCTGCTTCCGCAGGGGTTGGACTGGAGGGGGTCGGTTGTGCTTTAATTGCGGCCGCGGTGGTCACTTCTGGAGGTGTTGTCCAGAAAGGACGTCCGAGTGGCAGGGACGTCGGGGCAACACCCCCAGACCTGTTTGTTATGTTTCCACAGGGTATAGCCGCGGAGCCAAGGAAGCCAACTCCCTGTCCTGGAGAGGAGCAGCCCTCGCGGGGCAGGCCGATGAGCCCCAGAAGCCTCATCTGAGAGAGGGGCACTGTAAAGGACAGCCGGGTCCCATACCCGGCAGGGACGCCTCTCCTACATCTGTTCCGGGGGAGCAGCCATGGACTGTTCAGTACCTCCCCCGGGACGCTTGGTGGCAGCCTCCCTGGCAGCCAATGATTCCCCAGCCCGGCGCATGGCTTCATGGGAGATGGAGTCCTCCACAGCCTGGTTGGGGGCTCGGATGGCCGCCAGGGGGAGCTGCGTGGACTTACCAGCCCGGCTGGTCAATTCCTCAGCCCCACCCGGAAATGCAATTAGGCCCAGGTGACCAAGCACCTGGACTACATCCGGGTGGGGTATAAAAAGGCCAGCCACCACCACTCGAGAGAGCCAGAGTCGGGAGGAAGAGGACTAAGCCTGAGGAGGAGTGGTGGTGCTGAGGTGGAGAGAAGTGTGGTTTGTTGTAGTTAAAGTGCTTTTGGGACTGTGTTGGGCCTGTGGGACACGGGGAAGGCGTGCCCCACGGCTGCTGAAGAAGAATAAAAAGTGCATTTGTTTAAGTACGTGCCTCTGCGTGAGTCTGTGCCGGGTCGGGCGCTATATAGCGCCTTTCACAAAGGAAAATTCCAGTCCACAATGTAGTCTAAGACTGAATGCTTTTCATGTTTTAAAATTTGCCGCTGTAGGGGCAGAGGGCCTAGGGGAGACTAGTTTGTGGGGTCTTTTATGTTTTTTTAAAGCAGGATTACAGCAGTGCATCAATCTGTGTTTAGGTTTTTCTGTATTTTTTATTTCATTTTCCAAGATGCCTTACCTATGTCTTATTTTGTTTTTTATTTTGCTTTTCATTTTCTCCAGACCAGTTCCCTCAGTTGTATTTTGTGTCTGCAGGAGCAGGGCCTCATTTGGGATTATGACTGAATCTTTAAAGGCTGCAGTTCCCTGAGAGGACTATTTAAGACTCTCACTTAGTGCAGCAAATTGCTGTTGCATTAGAAAGTACAGCTGCTATATTTTCATCTCTCTTGGTAGTAGGTAATGTTTTTTAGTTATGTCTTGTTTCTCTTGAGGCTTTTTCTTTATAATTAATTTTGTTACGGAGCTCTTTCCCTTACTTCAATGGAATCCTTCAGTGAATTTCAGCAGGTTTCCCATATCTCCCCTCACAAATAACTCCTGATGAGTCAGCATGGCTCTGTTGAACTGTATTCATCGCTCTAGTCTTAATCTTCACTTAACCTCTTCAGCAGGCAAAGGAAAAATGTCCTGGCACCAGCCCAAGAAGCCACTGTGGGAAAGATCTTTTGTCTGGCTACATATGCTGTAGAGGCCAAGGTTGCTGAGAGGTTTGGGTTGTCCAGTTTTTTAGCTTCTTTTCTGGCTTTAGCAAGGCCCATATAACACACCTGTTTCCTTATTTCTCTGTGCTTTATCTCTTTACCACAGACTTGAAAGGCCCAGATGTCGTAAGTGGTTAGGAGTCATGTAAGTATCTGACGCCTGTGAATGAAGGGATGCTTTTAATAAAGCTAGGAAGGGCATGGGAGTAGCTGAGGGTTTACATATTGCCTTTGCCGCCCATGACCTGTAAGGTCAAGTCCCCAAGCTTTAAAATGTGTCAGTTCTTTCTATAATATACTAAAATGTACAGTAAGAAGTGAAAAGGATGAATGTTGACAAATGAACCAGCATGGCACTTTACTAAAAATGAAGGAATCTGCATTTATCTTAAACACTTCAACTTATTGGAAAGGCTTCACTCTGCTACAAGATGGAAATACAAATAACTTGTGCTGTTAACAATATTTTAATAATCTCCAATGAAGGAACTTAGACTTAAGCACACATTCTGACGTGACTGACTGACAACTGCATTTATTGCAAAAAACTTCAAATTATTTATGAATAAAAACGTAACCGCCAATGTTAAGTCTTTGCATTGGATATCAGTTAAAGTTAGGGTCAGTTTTGAAATTCTCCTTCTGATGTATGAAGCTACTCATGCCCGTTTTCTTACTAACAGAATCCAGATCATAACGTTGGATAAAACCTATTTTATCTGCAATAATGTCCAACATTAGGGCCATCCAGGGTGGCATGAGTTCAGTCATCCTGTCCACTTTTTATACTGGTGATTGCCATATACATACACTGAATCAATACATCATTAAGCATTCTGATGATACAGTATTAATATTGTCATGCATGTGTGCCAGAGGATCACCTTTCAAGCTCACCTAAGGTATGTGGTACCACCCCAGGATGAGAGAGGGTGCTGTCGCTAACAGTCTTGTCTTCTTTTCCCCTCACAACCTTGAAAAACTGCACATTGAGGACAACAGAGCCAAAGAAGCCCCACTCCTTTCAATCTGCCCGGTATAAAAGAGAGACATTCTCAGATGGTAGAGTCTTGTTCGGACCTGGCAACACTAGATGGAAAGTCTATAAGAACATCACCAGAGCAGCTTAGAACGCATCAAACCAGCAGCAGCTGTAGTGCCATCAGGTGTATGTGTATGTTTTTTTTTTTTTGTTTTTTTATCATTTTTGTTCGCATTAAATTGGGTTTGCCTGGTTGGCACCCCAACTATTTCTAGACTCACCCTGCCTCATTACTCTCCCTACTTCAGTACATTTGTTGAGTAACTCTGGCAATCCTAGGCTTCACCAACATGACGCAAACAAAGTGGCAGAATGGAGCAATAATAATTATCTGTAGATTAACACAAAGAAAAAAGAAGAGATTGCATTTGGTTCACCTTCTGACTCTAATAGAATTTTTAGTTAATATATGATAATATTTTACAATTTATTACAAGTATAGATATATGTGAAGCTATAACAGAATGAATTATTAAACATGAGAAAAAGAACTGAATGTAACTCAGGTTTTAACTAAACGTAACTTAAAGCTTACGCATATGAAGTCTTGAAGTCTGTGCCATGTCTTAGAGAAGATACCAGCATAATTTTCCAATGTTAGAATGAGGTAAATGAGTAACAAACACCATTTTAGAAAGTGGGATTAACTGATGGGATAGCCCATACACCCCTCCAACAAAGCAGTACTAAGATCAATGGGACAATCCACTAAACACCACTCTTAATGAAGCATTGTTCAGAATAATGGGAGCATCAATATAAGTCAGAAATTACTGGTGGTGTTAGTTTTTTGGAGGAGGTGATAAAGTTCTGCATATTAAGAATCAGATGATGTGATGTATTACATAAGGTGAAGTAATTAGAAAAAAGTATAAAAGGACAAGAATTATTTAATTGATTGCTCACTCCATGGACTGAGACATTTGTGTATAACTCTGTGCAAATAAAGAAATGTTCCCCATTCTTATCTGGGTTCCATGACTGCCTTTTTTTGAAGACAGAGGAATTATTTTTTTTCCACAACACTCTCACAAAGTTTCTGTTGTTATCCATAATGAAAAAAATAAGCAGGTATGCTCATGTACATATTTGGGCATAACGATAGATTGCCTGTAATCCTGGACAGATCACATCAAATTGATCTTCAAAAAGACAAACCAAAGGATTTATTTCCTCCATTGCCTTAGGTCTTTTGGGGGAAATTAGAGAGATTCTTTTGTTATTTTTTGCTCCTGTGATTATGAGTGTTTTACAATATTGTAACAATATTATTATTATACTAGACAAAGAGCCCGTTTCGACAACGTAAGATGAAACGGGCACGAGTTTGTGTCAGCAGTGTATGAAGAACAAATGATAAGTAATGAAGAAGTTGTTTTGTAATGATTGTAGTCCGCTTTACTCATTACTGTACAGGCTTGTACTGTTAGTTGATGAATTTTTCAGGCCTATAGTATAATATTGAATGATGAATGTTCCAGTACAATATGGAATAGTAATAAGTATAAGCACCACAAACCTGATATAGGTGTATTGAATGAATGTGTAATTGAATCAGAATGTGTAATTAGGCCTCGAACTGTAGTTGAAATCGCCTTTCAGGCCTCTAGAGTTTTAATCGAAGTCGCCTTTCTCTTTGAATTTTTGTGGCCGTAAATCCGCTGCCTGCCGCGATGTTGGGGTTGGATGTCGGTCGAAGTCGGGTTTCTCTTTGAATTTTCACGGCTGTAAATCCGCCGCCTGCCGCGATGTCGGTCTCGTAAGGTTTTTCGGCCAGCTGCGCAGAAGGCAACTGCGCATTCGGCTTCGGACATACGCAGAAGGCGACGTGCGCAGAAGGCGACTGCGCATTCAGCTTCAGACGGACGTGAGTGAGTGAGAAGACTGGCGAATTATGTATTAAGATGGTACAAGTGTTTGTCCATTACCTTAAAGTCAAAACTGTTCCCCCCAATAAAGATCTGTTGTTGGCCATTCCTTAGAGAAACTTTATGAATCAGCCTATTGTAGTAACATATCAAGGGTGGCAATAGCATTGTCTCTGATCCTACTCATGTCCTGAACAGTGAATATAACTTGTTACCATCAAGTCAAACATTGCTACTTGCTATTTAATTGTAACTTGCTAATCAACATGTAATGCGTTGCCTCTCCATGGTGCCACACATTGCAGGGCATCTTACAGTTCCATGGATAAAATAAAACTGCTCTAGGAGGCTGTGCATTTAGTAACATAAAATCTAATATTGAAATTATCTGACTGCCAGTGTGATAGATAGATAGATAGATAGACAGATAGATAGATTTTGAAAGTTAGATCTAATATATACTTAGATAAATACATACTGTACATTTGAAAGGCACTATTTAGAATTACAAAGATAGATCTAATATATAATTAGATACATACATACTGTATATCTGAAAGGCACTTGATAGATAGACAGATAGATAGATCTATCTAACTACATACATTACAAAATACATTAAAATAGATGGTGCACTGCAACTGTTAATGCTAAAGTATACATTATTATTTGGATTTCAACACATCTCAAGTGAGTAGCACAGCTAATTAATTAATACATTGCAAATCATTATAATTACACATAATTGAATAAAAAAAAAAAATGAAAAACTAAAAAAAAAAACGTTCAAGGCAAGCTCTAATAAGGAGTGGTGCAGTGGTAGCTCTGCTGCCTCTGTTCACATCCTCTCTGTGTGGAGTTTGCATGTTTTCCATGTGCCCATGTTGCCCTGTGCTGTCTGAGTGAGTGTGTTCACTCTGTGTTGGGCTGGTGTCCTGTCCAGAGGTTTTCCCTGCCTGTGCCCATTGCTTGCTTGGATGTGCTCCAGTTGCCTAGCAACCCTACCCTGGGTAAGTGGGTATAAAAAATGGATGGATGGCATAATAAATTATGGATTTTTTTGGGGGGGAGTTCACTAAATTTGGGCTACCTGTCTGTTTTGGCTGGTTTTTTGGATAAAGTTGGCAAATCCCAATTGGGCCATTGTTGGCTGCCCACAGGCCCAGTTTCAGTTTGTTTTGCTGGGACTCCTCTCAAATACACACACGAATTATGAAAAATAAGGAACCCTCTGACTTGACAGAAAATAAGATAGTAGCCACAGTGAGGCGTTTTAAAGGTCTATTACAGTAGGCATGAATGGAGCCCCAGTAGCGTTTCTTCACACGTTTGCTGAATAATTTGTTGGGAAACGAGAAAAAGACAAAGGTAAATGTACAGTTTATTTCTTTGAAAGTGTCTAACCCTATAAGCACAATACTAACTTGATTTGGATGACCATATTATTTTATACAGCTACAATGCAAGGTGTTCTAATTTAAATTCATTAGTTGTAAAAATTATTTGGCTGTTTAGGAGAAAAAAAAACATATTAGTGCTAACAATGTAATTTTCAGAAATATAGTTAGGCCTATTGTTTTTAAATGAGTTGCACAAAAGCATACATACCGGTAATACGCTTCAAGAAAAACACACACAGTTTTATTGACATTAACTTGATCATCCATCATTTTCATACATTAAAATATATTCTCCCATTTCCATAATTTAATAAAAGTAATAAGCCATTTTTCTTTATTTTATGTGGCTTTCCTCTTATGTAAAAGGTGTAATTTATATAAGTTAATTATTATATCATATGAGAATATACTGTATTATATTTGTTTAAACTTCATCAAATGTTTTTATTTCAGACACGTGACACAGTTTTTTAGTGGTTTGCATTATAGAGGTTTGTGCAATGTACTCATTTGCATTACATTTTTGTTTTTTTAGGTCTGAACTGATTTTTTTTTATTATTGTGTTTTATGAACTAACCTATTTTTATTTTATTTGTTTTATGCTACTTGTCTGTTTAATACAGGTTTTTTGTGTGTATTTTTGTTATTGTTTTTAAAATAAAGAAAAATTCAAAAGACAAACCAGTGCAATTTCTGTCTGTTTCTATCTGAATGTATGAATACAATTATTTATGAATAAAATGACAGCAATGTAAGGGGCACCTGCTAAAATCCTGCGTAGGGCATCAAATTGGTCAGGGCTGACTCTGATTACACCTAACTAGTAATTTTTAAACAGTTAGGAAAGTTCAGGTTCTTATGTTGCATTAATGAAATGAATGACTTTAGCATCAAACTTAGATACATTGTTTGCAGACTTAACAGACATAAGGCATAAAGAAAGAGCAAATGCATCAAGAGCAATTTTTTTGGTGTTTATTCTTCAATTCTTAGTGAAGGAAAGTCCAAGTACAGGGAGGCAGAGCCTACCCCAGCAGCACTGGCGGCAGTCATAAACACGGCCTAGGGGTCAGTTGAGGGATCTTACAAACAAACGGAGCGGAATTCTTAGGTGCTATTTGGAAGATATTCCTTTCTCCATAATGATTACTAGCTTCAGCACATTACCCAACAATGGTACTTGAATACTCTCCACTCACCTTCAGGCCATACTTAAGGGGACCTTTCCAAGTAAGTTTCCTTTCAGCTTTGATGACTTTTTTTGCCTCCTTATTAACTCACAATTAGCCCAGTGCACCGACTCCTGGTCTCCCAACTCTCAGCAGTCCAGATTAGTCTTATCAGTGCCTCATCATGGTTTGGCCTGGACACTGCTCATGGTACCATAACTCCACTATGACCTTTTTAAATATTTTCCCTCACCTCTAATTTTTCATTCTGAACATTTTAATAATTACATTCACATCTATAATAATTGTTAGGGAGTCAGCACTAGTTCTCTTCCAGGACAGCCTCATTCTGTGTGATGATGAAGACAATCATTTAGCAGTTGAGGTCTAAAAAATATCACGGTTAGCAATGCCTGGCTTTGATTATGTCTGCCAACAGCCTTTGCTTCTCTTTGTGGATTTCCTAGCTTTTTATTTCTTTGAGGAAGTTTCTAATAATTCCAGTTTCCTTCTTGTTATTTATGTTTAGTTTGGTGATTGAATGTTTTGCAGAAAAAACACAACAAAAATATTAAGTGGTACCTATATAGGGCTGGTCAATCCATTAGGCGACACAGCTGACCGCCTAGGGTGCCGTCATCGCAGAAGTGTGCGTTGCAGACACTGAGGGATGTACACTTCTCTAAGTCCACAGTATATACACAAAGGAGTGTTGTTTTGTTGCTACTGAGACGGTGTGCGCTCTGGACATTGAGGAGGGTCCCCCATATAGGTCGTCGTAGTCGTAATCTAATACAGACTACCTGCTATGGTATGTTCAATGAAAGTCTGTCCATCCCATCTAAGGCTCCGAATGTGAAATAACACTACTACAAACTGGTTCTGGAAATGTTGCAAGGAAAGGGTCAGAAGAAGGAGGCCACAGTTGTGGGGAAACGGTTTCATCCTTCATCAGGACAATTCACCAGGCTACTCAGCAATTTTAGTGAAGCAGATTTTTTTCTTTTCCCTAAGTAAAGTCTGCACTCAAGGAAACCAGTTTGAAGAAGACAACTGATGGACGACAACATACAGCTTTGATCAGTGGAAGATCTGAATGAAGCAGTGTGTAGATGCAGGAGAGGAGTACATCGAAGGGGAACATGAATTTCCTTCATGAAAATTAAGTTACAGCATCAGTCTCGTTGTTTAGTAGCTGCACCATGCATACAGAATCCATCCATCCATCCATCCTCTTCCGCTTATCCGAGGTCGGGTCGTGGGGGCAGCAGCTTGAGCAGAGATGCCC
Organism: Erpetoichthys calabaricus; assembly: GCF_900747795.2. Classification (NCBI taxonomy): domain Eukaryota; kingdom Metazoa; phylum Chordata; class Cladistia; order Polypteriformes; family Polypteridae; genus Erpetoichthys; species Erpetoichthys calabaricus. Next base: position 33,042,848 of record NC_041401.2, read on the forward strand.
AGACTTCCCTCTCCTCGGCCACTTCTTCTAGCTCTTCCGGGAGAATCCCGAGGCGTTCCCAGGCCAGCCAGGAGACATAGTCCCTCCAGCGTGTCCTGGGTCTTCCCTGGGGCCTCCTCCCGGTTGGTCAATAAACAGAATTGGTCAATATATTCTATAATGTTAAAGTCTTCAGCACAGTTCTCACCAGATATGATCAACTTGCACCTCTGGCTCTGACTGAATATCAGCATTTTGCAGGATTAGATAAACGTTTGATGTTTACCAAAGCCATGTAATGATGCTGAAATACAGGGACGCCTGACACCGAGGCTTCGATGCTCGCATCGGTTCAATGGAGCTCACTGTAGTAAAGCTTCAACCACGTGAACAGTGACGTCACACGGTTCAAACGTCACTGAAGCGCCAGCCATGCAAAAGCTTTGTATGCTATGAAAAGGGATGTGAAACTAGTGCTCGTATTTTACACACAGAAGATTTTGAATTAAATTAGGAGTCCAGGAGCATCATCCGACAATGAGGTTAATGTCATGCTATACTATTCTTCTGTACTGGTGCCAATAACGTGTCACTCTAGCCTGCTGCAGGCACATTCTCTAAACGTTCTTATGCGTGACCAGTTCCAGGCGCACATTCCCTAACCCTGTTAAAATAGTATTTGCCCCTTTAGGGCAATTTTCCCTAAGTGCTAATGGAAAAAAATAGTAATCTTTCACACTTCCTTACAGCACACATTACCTTGACGTGATTGTCACCTAATTATGAATTAGGGGCGGCTTATAATGGATGGTAATTTCTCGCCGGTGCTCGCCACCTCCGGGAGCCGCTGCATTTTTGTTCTTTACATCACTACAGTAACGGCGCTGTCAAGCTGCATGAGCCTGGGCAGGAGTCGCAGCAGTATTAGTTGGCATGCCATCATAGAAATGAGCATTTTAGTGCCAGTTAATATGGCAAGCTTGTCAACATCTCAAAGTAATTCCAGCAAGTGCGGCAGCAGAAAGCAGCCCTTCTGAGGATAGTGAGCTATCTAAAAATGTAATTTGAAGGAGAGGCCATTGGCACGTGGCGCAGGTGAGCACAGGTACAGTGCTACAAGTGCAATATTCAAAATGGCAGCAAATGAACCTTTAGGAGTAATGGTAATATGATTGTCATAAGATCAAAACGAACACGCAGAGTGCTCTTGGCCTTTTAGTGCTTTGGTGTACTGATGCCATTAACAAAAGCGAGGAGTGCTTGGGCAGTGTCGAGCTCATGCCTGCTATGAATTCTGTACGCCACCAGATGTCACTGTTTTCGAAGCTTCGGTTCATTACCGGGACAATCAGGAAGAAGCTTCAAAAGCCATGACTGCTAAAAATCCCAGCACAACTTAATATAAACCGTGCTAATTAAAACCCAGTTTAACCCTGGGGTCTCAGGACACCTTAATTAGTGAATGTACTAGCTGTTTAAATGAGAGCATCAAAGCACCCGGGGGTGGGGTTAAGTCAAATTACTTATTAAATTAAAGAAAGTAAAAGTTTAAACAATTGAGGAGAATACACAAAGGATAAATTACACAAGCAATAACTTGATTAATCAATTAACAAAAAAAGGAGCCTTGGAAAAAAAGAGGCCCAATTAAACAACCCACCTTAAAAGAGCAGAGTAGACAAAAAATAAAAGGAAAGAATGAAGGGAACACTTAAAACTGAGCCAAGACAAATCGAATGAGGAGCACCTGAGCCAAATTTCAAGTGTGATAGCAAAGGCTCAAAATACATGTGTGATATTTCATTTTTTCATTTTTAATACATTTGCAGAAATATCTAAAAATTCAGTTTTCATTTTGCCTTTGTGGCGTATTGAGTTTTGCTTGATGAGGGAAAACATGAAGTTTTTCACACAAGGCTGCAACTTAACAAAATGTGCAAAAAGTGAAGGAGTCTGAATATTTTCTGAATTCACAGTATTCTGTGCATTTTGGGGTTTTGCAGTTTTGTTCCTGTGTGTTCGTCCTATGATGGACTGGTGCCATGTCCAGGGTTTGTTCCCGCCTTGCGCTCTGTGCTAGCTGGGATAGCCTCCAGCATCCTCCACGATCCTGGTCTGGATTAAGTGGATTAGAAAATGACATATGACAATTTTGCTCCATAATGGGGCGGCAGAATACCCACATGAATCAGTCTTTATCTACGACAAAACATTTACATCACCTCAGGCTGCATAGCTCCTTATCCACATTTGCTTGTAACCTTCTAGTACTTGATTATTTTTCTTGGCCTAAGAGGCACAGCACATAAGCACCATCTCAAAACAGAAAGCAATATGGACCAAGCTCATCGTAACGATGGAGCAGTTTTAAAATTCTTTTGGGGATCCAGTTACCACCGACTTGTGTCTAGTGTTGTCAGGTGAAGAAATCACCAAATCCAAAATAAATGTTAGGACGTCAAAGAGGTCATCTTGTTTTATCAAATTAAGTCTCTAAGGTAGACACAAGGAAATGAAAGGTGTGATGGAAGACCGGCTACAGACTCCGGTCGCCACCCCCAGGCCGCCAGGAGGAGCCCTCCGGACAGCATGATGGTGCCCCGAGTTCCAGCAGGGCCTCATGGACTTTGTAGTTTGTATACACAGCCCTGCTGGATACCTTGGGGGCCACCGGGAGTCGCTGTAAGGGGGCTAGTGGGCTCTTATGTGCCCTATAACCCGGGAGTGCGTCATCATCACGTGACCGGAAGGAACGACGTGCTCCCGGGCTGAAGAAAGGACTGTTTACCCTGACCCGGAGGGAATAAGGACTTGTGGGTTTGGCCAGGAACCACTTCCGGGTCAGGGGATATAAAAGGACTGTGGGAAAGCCCAGACACTGAGCTGAGCTGGGAGGTAGGGTGGCAAGTGTCTGGGCGAGGAGGAGAGAGTATTGTTTATTGAGAGAATAGTGATTTATGAGTGTGGAGTGGAGGGAGCTTTGTGCACGGTTTAATTATAAAATAAAGAGTAATTATACATTCACCTGGTGTTTAGAGTGGTACCTGAGGGTTCAAGAGGTGGACCACACCTCTATCTGTTACAAAGGTTTAAACAAAAACCAACCAAAAGAATGGGTCAACTTTTGTAGGAACTCCACCCTGCAGTGTGCTCAGTCCACGAGTAGACACCTCCTTCTGGGAACACCCAGGCTTTATAGGGGTCAGCCCGGAAGGGGTAGAGTCAATTGCCCTCACTTGGTGTCTTCTCGATTCTATGGAGGGAAAGGGAGATGATACAGTTAGTGAAAGCGCCCCTTCTTATCCTGGGGTGGTGCTACATACCTCAGATGAGACTGGAAGGTGATCCTCCGATGTGCATGTGTGACTCTAGTTTTTGGATGTTCCTATTCTTTTTAATGGATTTGAGGGTGCTGGCTGTAATGAAATTGCTGTTGTTCACACAAAAGTGCACCATTTACTGAATTTAGAATGTATTTAGCTAGTGTAGCACTCAGGATCAAGGTCAAGGTTACTTTATTGTCACCAGTAACTGTGTACAGGTTAATAGTGAGATTAGATAACATATCTCCACAAGCCATGGTGTGACATATAGCAATATACAACAAAGTGCAAGTTGTGATAGAAGCAATACAATTAAGAGACAATAAATACAATATGTAGACAACTAGATAATGGAACAATGTAAGAGTAAGAAAAGGAATACCCTAGAAAGACACTTGGTTAGACAGGAACTAGGCATTTTTGTGTATTCAGAATTCTGATGGCCTGCCGTATGAAAATATTACTCAGTCTTGAAGAAACTATGATATCGGTTTCTAGACGGTAGAAAATGGAAGACACCACGTAACTGGTGGGAAAGTTCTTACTGGCTCCCAGGTTATAGCAGCAGATTTGGTAAATGTCTTTCAAGGGAGGTAGCAGCGCACCGATAACCTTCTCATCTGCTCTCACTATACGCTGTAGTGTGTTGCAGGTGAAACATTACAGTTCCTATACCAGACAGTGATACAGCTAGAGAGCAGACTTTCAATGGTACTCCTGTAAAATGTGGTGAGGACTGGTGGGGGAAGGCTCACTCTCTTCAGTCTCCACAACAAATACAGATGCTGCAGAGTCCTCTTGGCTGTGTAGACGGAATTGAGGGACCAAGGAAGGTCATCCGTGATGAGGACCCCCAGGAACTTGGTGGTTTTGGCCCTCTCAACAACAGCACCATTGATGGTGAGCAGTGCTGGAAGTCTATTACAATCTCTTTTAGAGTGAGATTGTTGCATTTATACCAGGCAGCCACTCTTGCCACATCCTCGGTGTATGCTGAGACATCATTGTTCTTAATGAGGCCCAGCACCCTCATGTCATCTACATACTTGATGACCTGGTTTGAGTTGAATTCTGCTGATCAGTCATGTGTCAGCAGTGTAAAGAGCAAAAGGCTAAGGACGCAGCCATGCAGTGCTCCTGTGCTCAGTGTGATAATTCTGGAGGTGTTGGTGCCGAGGTGGACTGACTGAGGTGGTTTGGTGCAGTGGGGCAGGACTGAGGAAGGATTTGGTATGAGCACCACCTTCTAGAGAATTAACTGTAATATTTATTTTTAAGGTTACTGTCAAGGTTTTTTTTACTTTTCTCCCTTTCCAGCCTTTTACCATGGACCACAGAACTGGAGGAATTACCCAGGCTACTTTATGGCAATTACATTCTGTGTTCTTATATTTTACACTAGCCAACCCGCGGCATAGCATACGCCTCATAATAATGTATTGATGGGTGAACACTTCCTGAAAGACACAGTTGTCCAAATGGGGTGGGTTTGAGGATAATACTGTAAGTGAATGAAAAGATGGAACTCTGGAGAGAGCAACATACAATTGTTTGTGACTGAAAACTGGAGGACCGCCGCCGCGCCCCCACCTCCCAGAGCGAGGGACGGGGCTGGACAGGGGGAGAGGGGAAGGACGCCCAGGGAGGACGCCCTTTCCGCCCCCTCTGCCTCTCCGGAGAGAGGGCGGGGAAGCGGGCCCGAGAGGTTTCGAGTCCTAACCATCCAATGACGGGTCGGCACAACTGGTAATGATCCTTCCGCAGGTTCACCTACGGAATTACAACTTTTACTTCCTCTAGATAGTCAAGTTCGATCATCTTCTCGGCGCTCCACCAGAGGCTGCGAGCGACTGCAGCAGGGCCGATCCGAGGACCTCACTAAACCAGTTGAGTTGTCGTCGTATCCCATGGTGTTACAGTTGGTGGGCGGGGCTCTGTGAATCGGCGGGCGGGGCTATGTCGTGCGTATCCCATGGTTGTCTTGCATGCCCTGGTCGGCTGCTTAGTGAATTATATATATAGATAATTTACAGAGTGAGATTTGCTGTGTCAGAAAGTTACAGCACAGTAAGTGTTGGACAAGCAAGCAATTGGAATTTCATTCTGTACACAAGACAATAAATATGAACTGATTACACCTGGCACACATGCATGTCTGAAGCTCACCTTCCAGGCTCAGCCCAGGCATGCAATTCAGGATGAGAGGGGGCTCTTTCACTTTCCTCCATTGTGGCAAAAAGACACCCCATGAGGGGAACTGAATCCCGGCAACGTTGTACTGAGAAGCTCTGCCCCTTCCAGATGAGACACTATAAAGCCAGATGTCCCTGGAAGGTGGCATCTCAGTTTGAACTTGAGTTATTGCATGACAGAGCTCCCCAAACAGAACCGCTTGAGGTACTCAAACAATCTACTCGGGTATTGAAACAGCTGTAGAGTTTTATTTCTGTGGAACAACGGAGTGCTTGTTTTTGTTCAGCTTTTTGGTGCCTGACATTAAACAGGATGGCCCAGCTGGTACTCCCAACTATTCTTTGAGACTCCTTCCCTTATTCAAACCCTCATGCACTATAATACATTTTTTATTAAAGCAGAGCCTCTGATTTTTTCAAAGAGCCAACATATTGTCAACTATGTTATGACTGAGTTTAAAATTCCACTCAACACATCAACTTACCCACTTGCTGTGGCATGGTGTGTGCCCATATCATTAATATACTGAAGAAATAAAAGAATGGCAGATTATGTGAAAGAGTAAGCCTTGATTGGCGTATGCCGAGTCTTTCTTTTTAAACTTTATGGTAGCAAAAGAGACAGAGAGAACACAACTGATGACAGTTTTTAAAGGAGAAAAAGCAATAAGTAACTTTTACTGTTTCTTGTTGGTAGACATAGATCCAAGTTATAGCCACTCGAGCCCCAAACCACAGACACAATCACACCAAGGTGTTTATTTGCACAGTACCTTCATTAAGGAATGGCAGCAGATAGGTGAGGTGAAGACTTTTGGAGGATGGCCTGGTCTCAAGAAGGGCAGCAAAGAAGCCACTTCTCTCCAAGAAAAACATCAGGGACAGACTGATATTCTGCAAAAGGTACAGGGATTGGACTGCTGAGGACAGCTGGGGGAAAGTCATTTTCTCTGATGAATCCCCATTCCGATTGTTTGGGGCATCCGGAAAAAAGAAAAGGTGAGCGCTACCATCAGTCCTGTGTCATGCCAACAGTAAAGCATCATGAGACCATTTATGTGTGGTCTCACTCTCAATTTTGCCTAAAAATACAGCCTTGAATAAAGAATGGTACTAAATCATCCTCTGAGAGCAACTTCTCCCAACCATCCAAGAACAGTTTCGTGACAAACAAGGCCTTTTCCAGCATGATGGAGCACCGGGCCATAAGGCAAAAGTGGCTCGGGGAACAAAATATCAAAATTTTGGGTGTATAGCCAGGAAACTCCTCAGATCTTAATCCCATTGAGAACTTGTGGTCAATCGTCAAGAGGCAGGTGGACAAACAAAAACCCACAAATTCTTACAAAGTCCAAGCATTGATTATGCAAGAATGGGCTGCCATCAGTCAGGATTTGGCCCAGAACTTGACTGACAGCATGCCAGGGTGAAATGCACAGGTCTTGAAAAAGAAAGAAGGGCCAACACTGCAAATACTGACTCTTTGCATAAACTTAATGTCATTGTCAATAAAAACCTTTGAAACTTATGAAATTCTTGTAATTATACTACAGTATACCATAGAAACATCTGACAAAAAGATCTAAAAACACTAAAGCAGCAAACTTTGTGAAAACCAATGCTTGTGTCATTCTCAAAACTTTTGGCCACGACCATATAATCATCACAATTGATTAAAGTTTCTTTCCTTTCCTTCTACTCCTATGGTGAGTTTTGTCCACTCTCCTCCTGGCTCCTTTTATGCTGGACCCGGGATTACATCCAAAGTCATGACACAGCATGGAAGAAGTATGCTATGTCATACTATTCCGGGTCATGCAGAAGTTCCCCAAAGCAGGGAGACCTTCTCACAGAAGTGCTCTCTAATGGTGTCCAGGGTTATAGACAGAGTTGCCCTTCAGAACTATGGATCCCATGAAATCCTGTGGTAGCCCAAACTGGGACCTTAGTAGAGTAGCAAAGCCAACTTTCACCCTGGGGGAATACGCTGTACCTATAACTAGTCTCCCTCTGTCCATCAGTTATATGATTGTCACTACTAGGTTACGAACCTAGAGCCATCCAACAAGCTTATCCATTCTATTGACCTAGATTGTCCAAAATAACATTCAGTCAAGATTTGAAGGTCCTAAAAGTCCTACTCTTTGCCACACTATTTGGTGATTTATTCCATGTGTCTATGGGTCATTGCTTGAAGAACGTCTTCCTAATATCCATCCATTTTCTCAGCCTGCTTATCTAAGTCAGTATTGTAGAGCAGTTAGAGCCTATCCCAGGCGCAAGGCAGTAACAACACCTGGACAGGGTGCCAGTCCATCACAGGGTGAATACACATATCCACATCCTCCACATTAGGGCCAGTTTAGCAAATCTTCTAACCTGTCTTTGGACTGTTCAGGGAAATCTGAGTATCTGAAGAAAACCCACACAGACAGGGGGAGAACATTCAAACTCCATATAGGGAGCACCTGTTGTGCTACCCAGCATTCTAACTCTCTAATTTGAGCCAAATCTGCCCTTACCAAGTTTCAAACTGTGTTCCTGTATTCTTGTTGAAGAATTTATTGCAAAGTAACAACTGGGATCCACTCTACTGATTCCTTTCATTACTTTAAACACTTCAGTCATGTCTCCTCTTAATTTTGATATGCTTAAACTGAAAAGGTTATGATGAGGCAGTGCTGATTTAGGCTCTGATGACAACACAGCTTGGGATTCTTAATTTTAAACCAACTCTGAATAATTTTTAATCATCTTCTGTGTAATGGGAAGTGACACTGGATTGATGTTCTGACTGAGATGGATGTTATTTCCTTTCCTGGATCAGAGTATAAAATTAATGGACAGGAGGAGATGGTCTCCCAGGACGATATGCTTCATCGATATGCTAGGTGGCAGTGTTCCTGGATTGGTGCACCCAGGCATATACTCACAGGGTATACTACCGGTAGGAATTGTAGTCCTGTTAGGCAGCCCTTCTGGGTCCCATGGGTGCTGCACAATGGAGAGAAAGGCTATCTGTACATTGAGGGCCTTCTATCTGGGCCTGAAGTGCTTTCTTTGTTCAATGTCATGGCACCCAAAGCATTATCAGGTCCATCATAAAAGGGGCCTTCTCATCTCATTTGGAGAGTCTGAGATGGGAGGAATTGGACAACACTTGCAAGAGGAAATCTGGAATAAAGGAACGGGAAGGAAGGATTTGATGTCTGAGCACATTGAAGGTTCAAACTTCAAGTAAAATTTTATTTGAGACTGTGACTGGTATTTTTGTAGTTATGTTTAGGATTAGATGTCCCAAGACAATCCCTACAGGGAAAGAGGCAGTTCTATGGACTCTGGGTGTCCTAGGCAAATAACTCTATTAGACCTCCAGCTCACCTTCTCCAGAATCCTGACATGGAAACATATATTACCATTATTTTAGTGTAATGTCTGAATTAATAAGATCAACAGGGAGAATTTAATAAATACACTTCATTCGTTTTAATTTTGTGAAAAACAGATATCAATAAAACAACACAATAAATAAATTTGAATAAAAAATCGAAAAAATATTAATTTTTTTAATTAAATTAAAAAAACTAAATAAGTCAAAAACTACACAAAAGTGCTGAGTATCTGATCTGGGTCTGAATTGGTCAGCTGTGTGCCTACGGACTAAAGTTTGATTTCTCAGACTAGATGGTGCGACAAAGAGGAAGGCTGTGTCGTGATTCACCACAATTGAGTGAGGTGTGTTGGCCGACTTTATTGTCATACAAACAGTGTCTTGCAGAGTGCCGTGATTTGTAGGACTCTTGTCTCACTGTTACCCACGTACCCTGTGCTGAAAATGGTGCTGCCGATTTTGGCTGTGCACTGACTACAGTGGGGCCTGTCTGAACTGTCATGGGAGCCCCTTCACAACCAGCAACGGGGTCGGGGTAATAACTGTTATCTTGTTAACATTTATTTTTGAAAAGAGGTAATTAAAATATGGTATCCTTAAGAACACTTTCTTGAAAGCCATTCTTGTCTAGATTGCCATCATGAGTGCTACCACAATGAAAAGACACACAAGTCACATAAGCATTGTGATTGCCTTTTCAACGGCTCCCCTTTATTGTCATCTACTGTTTTATTACCATTTAATTTTTACTGTATTTCAGTTGTACATAGGTAAAACTGATTTTATTTACTATGATAGTATTACATGTTTAGTGTATTTTAAGGTTTTATAAGATTATTTGTGCAAATAAAAATTTACCGAAATGTTGTCCTTTACAATAACCACAAAAAATGAAATAGGCTTTCATTTCTTTGTTTACAGCTAGTCTAAAATAAATAATTTTGATAAAAATGTTAATTTCTATCAAAAATATTAATGGTGTTTTAAATTATTTATAATTATTTTATATTAAACATATTTAGAATAAAACACCTTTAATTTGAACATTTTTTTGTTTACGGCTAGCTTACATGATACTTTAAAAACCTTTTAATTTTTATTTTAACTATTATTTTGTCTTGAATTACACCATATTATTATTTTTAAAAACTCTTCTTGTCCAGTAGATGCCCAAAATGTTTAAGCAATGTGGACTAAAGTCGCTTCTGGGTCCTGTCCGGGATTAGCAGACCTGAAACATAAGCTTATTAATTTCATAGCTGATCCACTTCTGGGGCCGGAGAGACTAAGGCTGATTCAGAAATGGCCGAGCTGCCTAAACAAACTGAACTGATCCAATTTTTGCTTTGCCAAATTGCAATCGGGGTCCTAATGCAGTCCTCCAAAGCACATATGTTCCAGACTATAATACTGATTGTTGACACATAGATGTTGATAAGCGATTCTTAATTAGTTGTTTAATAACTGTAAAATTGTCTCAATTTCTCATTGGGTTCTCAGTATAACATAAAAAAAAACCTTTTTAAGAACTTCCTTTTTCCTTTTTAAAATGTCACCCACTAACTTTCTATTGGAGAGTACCAACAACAGGAATGTCAGTCACGATGAATATAAATGTAACTAGTTAATGAATGTACAAATTCGCAACACAGACAAACTCTGATAACATGGCCATACTTGAATCGACATTACAGATTTTCTGCTACATGTCACTGTCCTGCTTCTACTCCTCTTCTCCAATTTTTGTTTTATTTCTGCTTTTAATTTCCTGACATGTAAATCCTGTTGCAGTCCTGTGATATACGTATGTATATTCTTTTACCTTTTCTTGTACAGCACTTTGGCTCAGTCTTAGCTGTTGTAAATGTGCTTTATAAATAAAGTTTGAATTGACTTGACCTGATGATTTGTGAAAACTGTACTGATTTATCAACACTGAAAGGTAACATCCATCACTAACACTCTCATGATGGGGACTGTGGCCCCCCATTGGTGGTTTTTCTGACTGTGTCATTGTGTTGTGTTGATGTTATGCTTTAAGCAGGTTGACTTCCCACAGATTTTTCATTGCATTGATTACCTATGTAAACTGACACACCCTATTGTTTTGGGGGGGGGGGCTCCCCCCTGTTCAGGGCCCCAGGCCTGCCTTGCTTGTCCTGTTGCTGCATCCCTGACTGGCCCAAGCATTACCAGCTACTGCTACGGTTACTGTCTCCTGTAATATAGAGCACTGCAGAAATCTCTGTATCCCCCAAAACCTCATTTCAGATGTTCATGCGTACTACATTTTTAATTTGCCGTTCACATCTTCATTTGTTTAAATTTTCTCCCGTCTCTCTCTTTTATTTACATTAAAGCCCACTTAAAGTCATATACTACATCATAATCAACTCACATGAAGCCAGTAAACTGAGACAACTCATACAGTTAGCAAGTAGCTCAGCCTTTGTTATTCTGTTCAATGAAACGTTGGCAGGTAGACTGAATTTTTCTTCTTCTTCTTTTTTTTGTACCTTTGTTCTTTTCTTTGTGGATTTGAAAAGGCAATGTAGAAAATACTATTGATTTTTCAGTCTGTTTAAAGAAATTGTCATCTGTGTAGTGTCCGTGTGCAAGTGAAGAGTAGCTGTTGAATGCATGGCTACAGTTCTTGATTAAAAGAAAGCACTTTGAATCCCAGCTCTTTGGCAGCTGCAACATCTCCCTCTAAAATTGTGCCAATACTAATAGAAAAGCAAAGTAACTAAAACAGAAAATGAGTTTGGTGTACAATTTATACAAGTTATGTGTCTCCGTAAACAGGTACAAAAAAATACTCAAAGTGAAATAAATATGTAGCTTGACTCTACATAATAAGATCAGCATAAGCCTTCTTCACACGTATCAGCCAGTCAGTCATTTTCTAACCCGCTTAGCCCTAACCAGGGTTGTGGGTGTCTGGTAGAACCTATCCCAAATAGCACTGGGTGCAAGGCAGGAACAAACTCTGGACAGGGCACCAGTCCATTGCAGGATGAACACACACATCCACACCCCAACCACATGCAAAGGCCAATTTAGTGTTGCCAACCCATCTAATCTGCTAATCTGCATGTCTTTGGATGGTTGGAGGAAACTGAAGCAGCCGGAGGAAGCCCAGGGAGAACATGTAAACTCCACAGAGGGAAGATCCGGGATGCAAACCCTGGTCTCCTTACTGCGAGGCAGCAGCACTACCACTGTGTCACCATGCCACCCATGTATCAGCCAGTCAATCTTTATTTTTCATACTGCGACACCATTAGCAGTATAGAATGTTCTTGATCACATTACAGTGTCAGATAGCTTTTGAAATCTTTAGGTTTAATTTCTTCAATGTGTCCTAATTCTTTTTGTTAAATTAATTAAACTGAGATGCCGCAATAACTGGAGCTGCTATCTCACAGGCCCAACATCAAACTGAGTGGCCAGTCACTCACAGACTGTGGGAGGTTTTTCTCCTGATATTGAAGGATGTTTAATTTATTAAAACATTAGAAGAATTATTGTGACAAGTGCTGGCCATTCAGCCCAACAAGCTTATCCATCCTATTCATGTAGATCAACCTCAGGGGGTGCGAGATGGCATTTCAGAGGCAGGCTGTGTCACGATTCACCAGTGGGGTGCGCTGTCTGATTTTATCATGGTACAGTCGGTGTTTTGCAGTGGGTTGTCATTTGTAGGTCATTTATTAGTTAGTGCTCCTGTTCTGTGATATGAAAAGAATGAAGCATTGCATGCTCAGTTGTCATCTGTGAATGAGTTGCAGAAATGCGTGTTCTTGTGGGTTCCTTGTTGCGGGCAGAGTGTTTGTAAAGGCAAATAATTATTTTTAAGAGAATAGAATTTGGACCTTGCAATGATCCGTACAGAAGGGTGAGGTCTAATATATATTTCTGTGCAAGCCCTGATAGTAAAACATCATTGATTCATAAGGCTTGATTGACATTTTTGTCAGGGGAGAACAAGCCATTTTTCATAGCCCATTTTTCCTGATGGTGGTAGCAGTAGTGCACATATTTTAACTGTGTGGTGTATCTGTTTTTGAAATGCATTCCCCTCTATGTTAGGGAGGGACAAACCTGATCAACAGTGATTAATTGCTTAGCGGTGCGCTGGCATTTGTTACTTCCTGGGGTCTCCAATCCCCCAAACCCCTCGACTGTTGATTGTGTGACATTTCCTGGCAGCACTTGGTGCTTCATGGGATACCTTGACACCCAGATTAAGCTTCACGGGGGACACATTTACAAGATTATTTTGATTTATAAAAGTAAATTGCTCAATTTACTGCATATTTCAATTTTAGGCACTGAGTTAAAAGCTTATTTTTTTGAGTTCAGTTTGTTCACTCGCAGTACTGTATGTGGATCAAAAATTAGGAATTTCAGTTTTTCTTCTCCAAATGTGGTATTATTTCTGTGGGGGGTGCAAACATAAATCAAACATTTTGTAGGGATGTGGGGCATAGAAAAGGCTGGAAACCACTGACCTAGATTGTCCAAAATGACATCAGGTCAAGATCTGAAGGTTGCTAAAGTATTACTCTCCACCGCACTACTTGGTAATTTATTCCATGTGTCTGTGGAAATGAAATCTGCTCTTGACAAGTTTCTAACAGTGCCCCCATGGTCTTGTTGAAGAATTTCCTTTAAAGTGATAGCTGGGATGCACTATACTAATTCCCTTTATAACTGTAAACACTTTAGTCATGTCACTTCCTATTCTTCATTTGCTCAAATAGATCTCTTCTCGTAACTCATGTCTCTCAGTCCTGGAATTAGCCCAGTTGCTCTCCTCTGGGCTTTCTCTAGTGCTGCTATGTCTTTTTTGTAATATAGGGAACAAAACTGCTCTCTTAACTCCAGGGTCCTCATGTATAAACGGTGTGTATGCACAAAAATGTTGCGTACACCCGTTTCCACGCTCATATCGCGATGTATAAAACCTAAACTTGCCGTAAAGCCATGCACATTTTCACAGTAGCTAAATGCTTGGCGTATGCAAGTTCTCTGCTTGGTTTTGCAAACTGGCGGCACCCAGCGTCAGAGCAGTGCTTTTGTTCCAGTGTGGTTTCCCTTTCTTTTTTAGATCCATATCCCTGATGTGGCTTTATCAAATACACTGAAATTAACCGCATATTGCTTATTAGTTAGGGGCACCATGGCGGCGCAGTGGTAGCGCTGCTGCCTTGTAGTAAGGAGACCTGGATTCACTTCCCGGATCCTCCCTGTGTGGAGTTTGTTCTCTCCGTGTCTGCGTGGGTTTCCTCCAGGTGCTCCGGTTTCCTCCCACAGTCCAAAGACATGCAGGTAAGGTGCATTGGCGATCCTAAATTGTTCCTAGTGTGTGCTTGGCGTGTGTGTGTGTGTGTGCCCCGAGTTGGGCTGGCGCCCTGCCCAGGAACTGTTCCTGCCTTGTGCCCTGTGCTGGCTGGGATTGGCCCCAGCAGACCCCCGTGACCCTATGTTAGGATATAGCGGGTTGGAAAATGAAAAAATGACTGACAGTTTATTAGTTTAAGGCACCTGATTGTAATTAACCTGTAACAATATAATGGTCCACAGAATGGCCAAACTATTCAAAATACCATAGCTGCTTTAGCGTTGTTCCTCTCAATGCATCACTCAGAGTATTTATATCACTGTATCTGAGTGTGGAATCTCAGCTCTACGGCAGCTGATCGGTAAGAGAATTATTGGTATACAGCATCAAGCACATGCTGCCTTAGCCATGCTACCTATTTGAACTGCTCCCATACAACAAACGCTTCAGAGCCTTTCCTGTACAGACCTCGCGGTTCAGAAACAGTTTCATCCAAAGAACTATAAACGCACTCAATCAGTCCATCAAGTGCTCCTTGTAGAACTGTTTGGACTTATAAGTACAATCACCTCACTGTAAACTTGCACTACAGTTATAATATTGCACAACCTGAGCCACTTTATAAAGCGCGTATTTACATATGATGACGATATCATTTTTAAGATTAAATGCAGAAATATATGTTTATTACATTATACAGATACAATTTTAACATCATTTAAATAATCCTTATTGTTAATAATTAAACATGTGAGGACACGGTGTTGCAGCGCAAGCAACGAGCTGGCGCCCTGTTCAAGGATTGTTCCTGCCTCGCGCTGTATGGTTGTTGGGACTGGCGCGACACTGGATGGATAGATGGACAATAATTAAACATTTACTACGAAGATATTTCAATATTCCTTAAAAGTTTTGAAGAATCTGCGTTCTAAGCTTAGATGGCTTGACATCTATTACAGAGCTGATTGTGTGGCAATTGGGTATTTGGAGAAAGAAAAGGAAGGGCAGGAATTGGGGGTTAGTACGCTTGAAAGAGACAGTACTGCTGCAGTAAATTATTTCATCGAAGGTCATGCACGGCGCAGCAAGCATCTTGCGGGAGGCAGGAACAATCACTGGACAGGGCGCCAGCTCGTCACTATCACTGCGCCACCGTGTTCCCATGTTTAATAACATGCTTTAACTCCTATCATCATGAAAATGATATCAAATATACATCTCAGTATTTAAATTCTACAGAGAGCTGTAATATAATGTAATGGATTCTGTGTCCTGTCAGAGAAAGAGAAAGCCCGTTTAAGAAGAACGTAGTGATTCACACACATAGAGCACATAGAAGAGCACATACAGTACAAAGCATTTAACGTGCTACTTTAGTTACGATGGTATTTGAGAAACTAGTAAATTAAAGATTTTAAGATGAAGTTTATGATGTTCTACTTTAATGACAAAATAAACTACGTGATTAAAGTGGAAATTTCGAGATTAAAGTTGACATTTTGACATTTTCCCCCACTATATCCCTATTTTTTTTCTTTTCTCTGTACCCTAATAAGCTTCCATGTGACACTCAGATGGTGGGCTACAACTCGCCTTTTCACGGCAACTTTGATATGTGACAACTTCTTTTTTATTTCGGACATTGTGCGACTTTGTGAACTTGAACTTTCGAGTTTCTCCGACACTCTATGTCACTCAATCAACTTCCTTTTGTTGTTTATATCATTGTTTAAACCAACAAATAGTAAGTTTTTCCTTGCCTCCACTTGGTATTTGCTGAAATTCTTCTATTTTCCCCATGCTTTTGCCATTGTCTTTTCACAGAACGCTGAGCTTAGGGGCTATTTATATTGATTTGCATATTCAAAGAGGTGTAATTCTGGGAGGAGTTGGGGAGTGGCGGCAGGTGTGTGCACGTGCGTTGCTTTTCACGCTGACCGGGATTTATGGAGCAGAAAAATGTGGAAATTGGCATATGAACAGATTTATGCATCTGCATTTTTTGTGCATACGCACATTTACGCTTTTGTCCGTACACCATGTTTTAGTGTGAATTCTACGCACGCCGTTATGCATGAGGCCCCAACAACAACATTTATTTCAGTAACACATTTTCATACACACAATGCAGCTCAAAGTGCTTTACAAAATATCTCACTAGTGTATTATATAAGGGGGGACCCAAAAATTCTCTAAATCTGTCAATAGCATGGGAGCAGGCTGTAGGTCTTGAATATGCCAGCTATGTATCATATGCCAATCTGGTTAATCAGTCCGCTGCGTAGCATCATGCTGAGTTGATAGAGTGCTTATTTCTGGTGTTTATTCTACTATCCTGCACATGACTTGCATAATTTCTTTTTCTCCAAGCCACCATGGAGGATTTTCAAGAGACAATAATGATAACCTTTTTTTAAGACTGACAGACTTGTTCATAAAGAATTTGTTCCCCATGCATAGACTGTTACATTGATGCACTGCAGAATCTATGGGAAAGCATCATGAAAAAATGTCAGGAGAAGTGGCAAGCACAAAACTGGACTTTGCACCATGACTGCGCACCTGCACACATCGTCTTGTCAGTCACAAAGCTTTTTTTTTTAATCGAATTTATTAAAAGCATGTAACATTCCATACAAACAAGTCAAACTTAACAAAACCAAATTCAATTCAAACCCCACTCCAGAGAAAGAGAAGAAGGCCAACAGCCTGAGTAAAACTTTTAAGAGTAGAAAAGAGGAAAGAGAATCCTTTCCCCCAATATAAAAGCTTATTCTAAAACATTATTGATTAGATCCTGTCAGATTTTTAAAAAGTTTTGAACAGATCCAACATGTGAAAATTTAATTTTTTTCCAATTTCAAATAATATATAACATCAGTTACCCACTGACTGAATAGGTGGGCTAGGATTCTTCCAGCTGAGGAAGATAAGTCTACGTGCCTTCGTACAGTTTGTTTGTCCTCCTCCACTTTAAGCCCATCTGGGAGTTCACCAAACTCAGCTGTTAATGGGTTAGGAGTAATTGTGAGACCAAGGCTGTCTAATAGCCATTTCAAAATTTTGGTCCAGAATGATGTTCATTTAGTACACGCCCAAAGCATTTGGCCCAATGAGGCTGGAGCTTGATTGCAATGTTCGCAGGTTGGGTCTTGCCCTGGAAACATTTTGGACAATTTTAAACAAGAAAGATGTGCTAAATAAAAGATTTTCAGTTGAATAATTGTATGCTTTGCGCATATTGAACTAGAGTGAATTCTGTACATGGCTGCCTTCCACTCCCTTTCTGAAATGTAAGAGTAAGAGATCCTTTTCCCACCATACTCTGGGATCTTTGAAGGGAAGGGACTTAAAAATGTTTTTATATATCATAGAAATACTGTCTGAGTCCTCAAGACTGCTTAATATTTCTCCTGGAATAGAAATTGAAAAAATTGTTTTGATGGGAAACAAAATTTTGTCTGTTTGTTCGTAGGATGCAAAAACATTATCATGTACAAATCTCTAAATGATTTAATCCCATGTTTTCCAAACATTAAAAACAGTGTAAGTTTGAGAAGGTGGAAGAAGGTGGTTATAGTGTAGAAGTGCCACAGGTAAAAGCTTCTGTGCCTTGAAGTGCTTCCTACTTTGATTCCATATTCAGAGTGAATGACGTACAATTGTTAGTATATTGACAATTACTTTATTTTATTTCTATTGTGGACCAAGCCTGTGTGTGTTAATCTATTTGTGTCAATGTCCAGGTTTTTATAGCTTGTATATTTACTGCCCAATAATAAAATTGAAAGTTAGATAGAGCCATGCCACCTTCTGCTTTAATTCGTTGTAGGGTTGCCCTTTGGATGTGTGGATGTTTTCAATTCCAAATAAATGAGGTTATGATTGAATCTAATTTATTAAAAAATTATTTGTTAATGTATATGACAATGCTTTGAAATAGAAAAAGAAGCGTAGGAAGGATATTTGTCTTGACAGTGTTAATTCTCCCTGCTATAGTGAGATCTGTGCACGTCTTGTTTAAGTTATTCCATGCAGACAGCAACATTTTGTTGAAAAAGAGCTCTATATTTACTTCAGATGGTTACCGCTAGGTATTTAACCTGATCTGCAATGATAAAAGTTAAGGTGTCCAATTTAA
Source organism: Erpetoichthys calabaricus (assembly GCF_900747795.2). Lineage (NCBI taxonomy): Eukaryota > Metazoa > Chordata > Cladistia > Polypteriformes > Polypteridae > Erpetoichthys > Erpetoichthys calabaricus. Next base: position 33,061,221 of record NC_041401.2, read on the forward strand.
TATTGTGTACTGGAGAGTTTACTGGGAAAAGCGCGATTTTATTCAAGTTCACTTTGAGGCCAAATATCTTTTGAAATTCTGCTAGTACTGTTAGGACTACAGGTACAGTATTTTGTGGATTTGATATATATAGTACCATATCATCTGCATATCGGGATATTTTCATTTCATGTCCTTCTCTGATAATCCCCTTTATGTCGAGAAGTATTTTGAAAGTAAACAGTCAATGGTTTAATGACGATTGCAAATAGAAGTGGTGACGGGAGCATCCTTGTGTAGTACCACATTCTAGTTTGAGGTAGTCAGAAATAATGTTGTTAATACAAACTGAAGCTTCTGGACTGGTATGCAGTAGTATGATTAATGCACATATGTTTGGGCCAAACCCATATTTGTGCAGTGTAGTGAATAGGTAGTTCCATTCAACCATATTGAATGCTTTTTCTGCAACCAGAGATAATAAGATCTCCGGGGTGTTAGAGTTTGTGGGTGAATATATTACATTAAACAGTCGTTGAAGATTGGAAGCTAAGTGCCTTTAATAAATCCGGTTTGGTCTTGTGATATTACCGAAGGAAACACTTACTCAATCCTTCTAGCTAGAATTTGGAGAGGATCTTAACATCATTATTCAGAAGTGAGATTGGTTTGTATGATGCACATTGTAATAAGCCTTTGTTTTTCTTAGGAAAGACGGTCATTAATTCTTGGGAAAAAGTTTCAGGTAGAATTTTATTGTCTCTGGCTTCTATAAATGTTGCTAATAAAAGGGGAGCTAACTTAATTGAAATTGTTTTATAAAATTCATCAGGGTAGCCATCAGAGCCTGCTGCTTTCCCACTCTGAAATGAGTTTATAGCATCAAGTAATTCTGATAGTGTCAGAGGTTTATCCAATTCCTCTGCACTGAGAGTATCTAGTTGTGGTATCTGTAATGCATTGAAAAATGCATTAGATTGTGCATTGTCTTCTTTAAACTGAGTAGAATATAAGGAATTATAGTAGTCTCTAACTGCGGTGGGTTGGCACCCTGCCTAGGATTGGTTCCTGCCTTGTGCCCTGTGTTGGCTGGGATTGGCTCCAGCGGACCCCCGTGACCCTGTGTTCGGATTCAGCGGGTTGGAAAATGGATGGATGGATAGTCTCTAAATGTGTGCATTATATTTTTATGGGCAATGATTTTGTCTCCGCCTGTGTTGGTAATTAATGATATTGTATTGCAAACTTCCTGCTTATGGATTTGTTGAGCTAAGATCTTATTTGCCTTCTCCCCGTGTTCATAGTAATGAATTTGTAATTTAAAAATGAATTTTTCTGTTTCTTTTGTTGTCAAGAGGTTGAGTTCTAATTGCAAAGTCTGTCTTTTCCTATAAATTGGCTCATTTGGGAACATGGCATGTTCTTGATCTGTTCTGGTAATTTCACTCATTAACTCTGTTGCCTTCATTGTTTTCAATTTATTTTTGTGGGAGAGATGTGAAATAATCTGTCCTCTTAAAAATGCCTTCAGAGTTTCCCAGAGTATTCCTGCAGAGACCTCTGAGGATGTATTTGTCTCTTAAAAAAATCAATTTGCTTAGATATATAAATTCTGTATAGTTCTTGTCAGCTAATAACAGGGGGTTAAGATGCCAGCTGCGAGATAAGTATGTGGGGCATAGTGATTTGAGCTCCAAGATCAGTCAGTCACAGAGCTTTTAACCAAAAACAATGCAGTTTCTCCTTCAAACCCCCTGCATTTCCCAGGTCTCGCTCCCTGTGACTTCTTACCTTTGCTAGCATGAAAGAAATCTCAGAAAACGAATGCAGGAAGATCTAGATATGGTAATGAAAGATGAGCACAGGAATTGGAGAAGCACTGGGACAAGAGGATTCCATCTCAAGGAAAGTATTTTAAAGGTGACTAAGAGGGAATTGCTGTGTTTTATAACAAAAGCTTTTTATATCAATGTGTGGTCATTAGGGGTGTACCAGAGCCCTAAACCCTTGACAGAATTGCTACAAACACAGTCCCAGATTAAAATAAAGTCCATTGTTAAACAAATATCTTATTTCCAGGCTCCTTCAATGACTACTTCTCCAATAATTTTTTCTGAATAACCAAAAATTCTTTTCTTCTCCTTTCTTTTCATCTCTTTTCTTTTTTTTAATTCCTCCACTCATCCCAGGTGAGCTTCACCTGACTCCTCTCCTGGCTCCAACTCCCTGGTCCAATTGGAGGGCTTTCTTTTAACACCTGACCCAGGAGTACTTCCAGTGCTCAATTAATTTACCTCTGGGAAGCACCACAGGGCCAAGCTGGACCACACTGGCCCTTTTGCAGTCAATATCCAGCAGCTCCCCCTGGTTGCCCCCACAGAACCTGACAAGCATGCCCCATAGGACCACAACTTTCATACTGCCCTGTGGGTATCCATACTGGGGCTCGCCAGATGGGATGCTGCCAATCAGTGTACATGGGTTATGCTCTGCTCATAGCAGGCATTCACTGACTCCTGTCCTTACAGCCTCCCAGGCCCAACCAAGGTGACCCCACTGGGGCTACTGGGACGCGTTCCATGTCCACATCTGGGTGTGAAAGGTGAAATATCACAGATTCCTTGCTGACCTGCCATTATAATGGTCTCTCATCCTAACTGGTACAAACTGTAGGTTTGTCCTTCACAAATTCAGAGGACAACCTCCCTTAATTTGCTCTCCACACATCATGATATACTGTACTTGTATAACCTCGTATCCTATTAGCCTTCTTGATTGCTTCTGCATGCTTTTTGGCATAGGTAGTGATGGATCCATCATGATTCCTAGATCGTTGTCATAACTGTGTTTTCTACTTATGATTACTCAGTGATTCTAAATCAGCTTGATGTGAGTGTGTGTGTGTGTATATAACTAGACTCCTGTTCACAGTTGGTTCTTGCCTTGCACCTGTTGCTATTCGCTTGCCGTTTTGTTGTATCCAACCCTGGAAGTGGCACCAGTCCATTGCAGAGCCCACATGCCCAATGTCATTTTTTAATTACCAATTAACTTGGCACACAGGTTGAAAGAGGAAGATCAGAGTGCCTGGAGAAAACCTTACAAAGATACAGGAAGAACATTCAAACTCCATGCCCTCACAAGCAGATGTGGAAGTCAAATCCAGCATGCTGGAGCCATACAGCAGTAATGGTAACAAGTGAACCAACATGCCACCCTTCTTTTCCTGATTTTCGAGTAAAATGCTTTGTGGCGGAGTGGTGGCTCTGAGGCTAGGGATCCGCACTGGCAATCGGAAGGTTGCCGGTTCGAATCCCGTAAATGCCAGTAGGGACCCTGCTCTGTTGGGCCCTTGAGCAAGGCCCTTAACCTGCAATTGCTGAGCGCTTTGAGTAGTGAGAAAAGCGCTATATAAATACAAATTATTAAATTAAATTATTATAGATGAAGACATTGATCTGCTAACTTTCCAGTGCGGTAACGGAGCAGAAATGTCATCAGGCTTCATAAGAACAAGAATTGCTGCAGAGGTTAAGCATGTTATGTGAGAAAACTCAGTTGAATACTGTCAAAGGATACTTTATATGGTCATTACAGTCCACTTATTTTCTTTATGACTGCTGGCACAAGGACTGAACACCGTAATGGCAAGGCTGTAAGTGTAAATACATTATTAGCTGTTGAGTTCATTGTTGATTATTTTATGTGCGCTTGGGGTTTCTCTGCTGCCTTTTTATGTCTTTTGTATGTTTTTGGACTATCCATTTCCTAAATTTGCTTATTCCATTACTGCTTTTCCTGGCAGCGTTGAGTGTAAAGCTGGAGCCAGCTCTGGGTAAGGTGCCAATCTATCACAGGGTATGCTCACTTAGTGGACTAATGTCACCAATCAATCTAGCACACATGCAGAAACCAACGTGAGGAAAATCCCACAAGCATAGACAAAATGTGTCAACCGTACTCAGGCATCATCTGGGCCAGGATTTTGGATCCAAGTCGCAGGAGATGTGTGACAGCAGTGATAACCACTAGACCATCATGACCCGATTTATATTAAATGTTTTGTTCATTTTAAAAATGATTGTCACATGGTGGGCGGCACGGTGGCGCAGTGGTAGCGCTGCTGCCTCACAGTTAGGAGACCTGGGTTCGATTCCCGGGTCCTCCCTGCGTGGAGTTTGCATGTTCTCCCTGTGACTGCGTGGGTTTCCTCCGGGCGCTCCGGTTTCCTCCCACAGTCCAAAGACATGCAGTTAAGGTGGATTGGCGATTCTAAATTGGCCCTAGTGTGTGCTTGGTGTGTGGGTGTGTTTGTGTGTGTCCTGCAGTGGGTTGGCACCCTGCCCAGGATTGGTTCCTGCCTTGTGCCCTGTGTTGGCTGGGATTGGCTCCAGCAGACCCCCGTGACCCTGTGTTCGGATTCAGCGGGTTGGAAAATGGATGGATTGTCACATGGTGACAACTGAGGCTAGGAATCTGCGCTGGCAATCAGAAAGGTTGCCGGTTCGAATCCTGTAAACCCCAGCTGTGACTCTACTCTGTTGGGCCCTTGAGCAAGGCCCTTAACCTGCAATTCCTTCATCCCGGATATGATGCAAGCAGGTCCTCCAACTTCCAGGGAAAACTTTGGTGTTGGTGGCAGGATTGGCACTCCAGCCACCGTTTAAAAAAAAAAGAACAGCACCTGCTGCACTCGGGTCCCAATGCAGGTGGCTCATCGTGTGGTGGAGGCGGCAACATGCCATCAGCATATCCTCCTAACCCTTCTCTCTCTCTCTGTCACATGATTGTGTGTGTGCTCGCGGCATTTCAGTTCTCTGTTTATGTTTTACATTAATAGATCCATCCAGTTTCCTAACCTGCTTATTCCTTTTCAAGGAGAATCAGAAGCTATTGTAGCATCAATTTGTTGTAAAGCCTGAACCAAACATGCATAGCATGCAATTCAACCACTGGATTAATTTAGAGCTGTGCACTGACCTCACGTGCTTGGGGAAACCGGAATAGCTGCATAAGGCCGGGCATATGGTGTGTGACTTTTAGAAATCGTAGTCAAGCAACTACTAACACTGCGTGATAAAGTCACCGGTCGCATACACTCATGGGCATCGTAGTGGGGGGAAAAAGGGTAATGATTACCAAAGTCCTACTGAAAAGGAATGAAAAGGAGGTGTGACAGACATGGATCGAGAGGAAGGGGCCCACTGTGATTACTTATGTACAGGGCCCAGAGTTCAGTACTACACCCCTGCAAACAGTATGTACTCAAACTGTGCAAGCACATTCGGTTCGACTGAGTTGCCACGATGTGGATGGGTGCTGAGACTGTATGTGTACATGGCCTTAATGGACAGTGTTATCCATTGAAATTCTGCAATAATGCTTTACCCACTCAAAAAAACATTATGGCCTCAGGGTCCTTAAAACATCAAAATGTTGCTGACTGTGCTTTAAAACTATTAAGAAAAAGGAGTAACTGGACACGCAGTTGATTGGGAAGGTGCAAATATTACGGTTGGTCTATTTTAGAGACAGAACAGGACATGTGTAATCTGTGTAATTTACCATTTTGTGTGATTACTCCGGGTTCCTCCAGTAAACGTTTCCTAAGATACTTTTGTCATCGGCCATTGGTGTGGTGTTACGATAATTAACTTTTTAATTTTTTTTTACATCTGTCAACTTGTTATGGCCTCTCATTTCCACCTTTGCTCCCAGTTGGTCCTGAACTACTAGCAGGGCATCCGCATTCACAGATAGTCTGTGACAGGAGAACTGGCTTAGTGATAACACTCAAAATATACTTTAAATGTTCCAAAAGTGAAAAAAAACAATAAACCTCTGGTTAGAAGGCCCAGTTCAACAAGGAATCCATCCATTTTCCAATCCACTGAATACAAACATAGGGTCACGGGGGTCTGCTGGAGCCAATCCCAGCCAACACAGGGCACAAGGCAGGAACCAATCCCGGGCAGGGTGCCAACCCACCACAGGACACACACAAACACACCCACACACCAAGCACACACCAGGGCCAATTTAGAATCGCCAATCCACCTAACCTGCATGTCTTTGGACTGTGGGAGGAAAACGGAGCGCCCGGAGGAACCCCACGTAGACACGGGGAGAACATGCAAACTCCACGCAGGGAGGACCCGGGAAGCGAACCCAGGTCCCCAGGTCTCCCAACTGTGAGGCAGCAGTGCTACCCACTGCGCCACCGTGCCGCCCACAAGGAATCTTTAATAATAAAAAATTTATTTTAAACAAATGAAAGCAGAATAAAAAAGCAAAAAAGTAAGTTTAAAAAGTCTGAAATCCACATAGAAGTAACAAATCAAATAGCAGCTTAGCTGTAGTATTAGTTAAACAAACAGGCTTGAGGGACTGAATGGCCTCCTGTCACTGGTCACATTTCTTATGTTCCAAGAACCAGAAAAATCAACACTTACTGTAACACGCACTCTTTGAATGTCATTGGACCACTGAAGCGCCAGCTTTCCAGCTTCACATATGTGGGCTGAAGGTGGTCCTTCAGCAGTGACATCAGGGTGGCCCCAAATCTCGGTGGTGGGGTTCCACCTACAAAACATAAGAAATTTACTCAAGGTGAAATGCACAATAAATAAATTAAGCAATATTCAAATGGTGCAATAATAATAAAAATGACATAAAAACAAAAACACTTGACAAATAATAATTCAAAAACAACACAAATATCACACTAACAAAAAATAAACCTTGGCCAAACCATAAGAGCCCCTTGTGGATGCAGAAGATAAAGAGGAGTCACACTGGGACGGTGCTGCAAAATGGATGAACGCTCCAAAGCAGGAGCTATCTACTGTAGGTGCAACTACATGTCCATAACTACTATGGTGGGTTCACAAACTATTCAGACCACTTTGCTTTCTGCACATTTTATCGTGTTGCAGATTTTATTTCAATTTGATACATTTGACATTTTTGCCCATCAATCTACACTCAATAGCTCATAATGACAAAGTGAAAATGTGTTTTCAGAAAGATTTGCCAATTTGTTAAAAATCAAAAATGTAAATCTCTTATTCATAGAAGTATTCAGACACTCAATTTAGAAGCCCCATTAGAAACAATTCCAGTATGGAGTTTTTCTTGGGGTGAGTCTCTACAAGCTTTACACACTTTGATTTGGGCAGTTTATCCCATTTATCTTGGCAGATCCCCTCAAGTTACATTAGATTGGATGTGATGTGTCTGTAAACTGCCATCTTCAGATCCCTCCACAGATTTTCTGTGGTGTTTAGGTCTGGGCCACTCCAGGACAGTTAAGAGACTCATCCCTAAGCCACTGCAGTGTTGTCTTGGTTGTATGCTTAGGGTCATTGTCATGCTGAAAGGTAAGCCATCATCCCAGTGTGACGTTGTGTGCAGGGATTCAAGGAGGTCTCTGTATTTGGCCGCATTCATCATTCCCTCAGTTCTGACGAGTGACTTCTATTTAGCCCCTTTACCTAAAACACTTAATTAATTGAGTGATGCTGAGATGGGCATCCTTCTGACAGACTGTCCCATCTCAGCAGAGGTCTCCAGAAACTCTGTTAGAGTGACCATCAGGTTCTTTTTCATCTTCCTGACAAAGGCCTTTCTCACCAAGTTACTCAGTTTGACAGGATGTGCAACTCTAGGAAGCTCCTGGTGGTTCCAAACTTCATCCATGTCACAATTATTGAGGTCACTGTGCTCCTGGGAAAACTCAAAGTTTTAGAAATGGTTTTATGCCCTTGCCCTGATCTGTGTCTCACCACAGTCGTCACGGATGTCTACAGAGAGTTCCTTGGACTTCAAGGCTTGGTTCTTATCCTGACCTGCGTTGTGAATTATGGACCTCATATACACGGGTGTGTGCCTTTCTAAATGATGTCCAATCTCTTCAGTCTATCACATGTGGACTCCAGTCAAGTTCTGGGCACATCCCAAGGAGAATTAAAGCAAACAGGGTGGACCTGAGCAGAGTTTGGAGTGCTACAGCAAAGGCTCTGAAAACTTCTATGAATGAGAGATTTCAGTTTTTGATTTGTAATAAAATTGCAAATTTTTCTGAAAACCTGTTTTCACTTTGTCATTATGAATTATTGAGATTAGATTGATGGGAAAAAATGGCAAATTTATCCATTTAAAATGAAATCTACAACACAATTAAGTGTGCAGAGCTTGACGAAAGGGTCAAATTCCTTTCTGAATCCACTGTGGTGACATCTTACCTACACTGCTCCCCCTTTCACACTTGCGTCACCACTTGTACACTTTCACTTTGTTCTTCTCATGAAACCAGCCTTAAAAAGACGACAAATACTAAAAAGGGTCAGCTGCTTCTCAACAGCTCCGTGTGAACTTGGCTGCTAAGCGTCCGAAGGACATTCAAAGCACTTGGCAGATTATTGTGCTGCGTATTCATGAAACGCTCCTGCACTTTAACCACGCCGTTTCAAAGTGTGCACCCTTGACCTGCTGTCGATATGAGCAGCAAAGAGCCGCTTTGTGCCTTCTTCTTGAAGGTCCTCATGAATTCAGAAGGTCTCTGTCAAGTGATCCCCTGCCCTGTTCCCTCAGGACTGAACGGTTGTTTTATCTCTCCTCATAAAATCGACTTTTTATGTGTCACAGGACCCCCCCCCCCCCCCCTTCCACACACACACACAGAGACAAACAGCATTTTTCCACTATTTTCTTTGTCTATCCCTCAGAGTACACTACAGCCTTCTGAATGGCCACCAGCAAGAGAGAGCAGCAAGTGGAGAAGAAACAGTTATTCATCCAGGGCATTGCTTGAAGAGAATTGCGGTTTGTTGCTTCACAAGTCATTTGGCATTATAGTGGGTGCGACTTTGTTTTTAGTGTCAGGCATCTCTTTATACTTTTATCCACAACAAAGTGTTATGTGCTTTTGGTGGGGAGGCGGTTGAGTAATAAAGAAGCTTTGCATTAATATCTGAATGTGCTGCTCAGACTGCCATTGTGGTCTTTTAAGTATTACAAAATGGGCCTCTGTATTCGTAAAATATTTGCCTTTCTTTGGTCTTGACATTAATTGGTTCAACTGTTATTAAACAAAGTTGAGATCCTCATAAGCCATTTAATCTCACTCAAAGGAGAAACAGGATCCTTCAGAAAAGCCATGGATTTGATATGCTTAGACTTGTGTGAACAGGAAGCCTGCAGGGAAAATCTGCCACATACACTACCAGTCAAAAGTTTTAGAACACCGCAGTTTTTCCAGTTTATTTTCAAATGCAATCAGGTGAAATGCAATGAATGACCTAATATTGTGAAAAGGTAAGGAGTAAACTGTCAAGGGTTTAAATTTAAAGTTTAGGTTAGCAAAAACTGAAGAAAGGGAAATTTCAGAATATTACAAATGGGCCTTCTTCAGGGAAAAACTAATAAGTCTGCAAGATGAAGATAACAATTTGCACAGGTGTCCCAATTTCTATTGATTACTTAAAAACCCTCTGTCTGTCTAAAGCAGAGTTGAAACAGACTGTTTTACTACACTCTCTGTACTACTTAGACAATATTCCAATGATTATGGCAAGAAAATAACAATTAACAAACGAAATGAGACGAGCATTATTACCCTTAGAAATATAGGCCTCTTCATTTAGAGAAACAGCAAAATAAATCATTGTTATTGAGTCCAGTGATGTCCTGCACAATCTAAAGGCAATTGGAAACTGGCAGAAACTCTGATAGGAAGAGATCTGGCAGACCCAAAGTCACAAGCCAATCAGAAGACAAGTTTCTGAGGGTCACCAGCTTGAGTGATCACAGGCGCCTCACAGCACAGCAGCTTCAAGAACAGCTAACAGTGCGGGTTGTAAAAAGCAAGTGTCAGTTTCTACAGTGAAGACGAGACTGTGTGCTGAGTGGCACTAAGAAAGCCATTCCTTAAAAGGCAAAATAGGGCCTTGAAATACCGACTGGAAAAAAGTGAAATGGACCAATGAATCAAAATTTGAAATCTTCGGCTCATCACACGGGGTGTTTTTACACCATTGAGTTGGTGAAAGGATGGTTCCTCAGTGTGTGATACCAAACATGGAGGAACAAGTGTGATGGTCTGGGGGGTCTTCTGCTGGAGGAGGAGGAGTTGGTGACTTGCACAGAGTGACTGCCATTCTGAATCCGAAGGGTTACCACAGTTTGGATATCATATCACCAAAATGTGGCTACTTTGATGAATCAAAAATTTGAGTAAAATTTGCATACTAAATGATCCCTTGACTTCCATCCATCCATTTTCCAACCCGCTGAATCCGAACACAGGGGTCACGGGGGTCTGCTGGAGCCAATCCCAGCCAACACAGGGCACAAGGCAGGAACCAATCCCGGGCAGGGTGCCAACCCACCGCAGGACACACACAAACACACCCACACACCAAGCACACACTAGAATCGCCAATCCACCTAACCTGCATGTCTTTGGACTGTGGGAGGAAACATGCAAACTCCACGCAGGGAGGACCCGGGAAGCAAACGCAGGTCCCCAGATCTCCCAACTGCGATTCAGCAGTGCTACCCACTGCGCCACCGTGCCGCTCCCTCCCTTGACTTACTTTTTTTATTTATCATTGTTTATTTGTTCTGTGCCTTGATTTCATGAAACACTAAGTCATTTAAACGGTGTGCATTTCCATAAAAACTGAAAATATTCAGGTGCTCTAAAACTTTTGACCAGTAGCGTAAGAGTGATACTTTACACAAGCTAGCATAGCACTCTTAAAATGTACGTATAACGTATATCGTGTTATATTGTGGACCAGGGGATTACATGCTGGAAAGGGTGGAATGGGGCAACGGCCGATGAGGGGAGATGAGAATTTGTGCTGGCAATGAAGAAATGTTTGGTGGTGTAAAAGTGTCCAGGCACAGCACTTTAACCACTGAGGTTCTTTTCGTATTGGTGGACAAGTTAATACTGGAAATGTCTACACTGTTAGCATTGATTTGCACATACAGTACAGAGCCTTCTGTAATGTTTGGGACAAAGTCACGTTTCCTTAATTTTTGCTTCTGCTCCACAGTTTACGTTTACAAATCAAACACTTCAGACGTGATTAAAGTGTATGTTGCAGACTTTCATTTAAGGGTATCTGCATACACTTTGGTCACACCATGTAGAAACGATAACACTTTTTCTACATAGCCCCCCCATTTCAAGGCACCATAATGTTTGAGACACAGCAATGGCAGGTCTATTAAAGCCATCATATTTAGGACTTCATCACATAATCCTTGCATGCATTGACTGCTTGAAGTCTGCGATTCATAGACATGACCAGATGCTGAGGATCTTCTCTATTGATGCTCTGCCAAGCCTCTGATGCAGTCATCTTCACCTCCTGCTTGTTTTGGGGGGCTTGTCCCCTTACGCTTTTGCTTCAGCATATGGAAGGCATGATCAATTGGATTTAAACTGGGTGACTGGCTTGGCCATTAACTATGAAAAATGCCCGTGTTGCCTTAGCAGTATGTATAAGATCGGTATCTTGTAGGATGAAGCACAGCCAATGAGTTTGGAGGCATTTACTGGATCTTGAGCAGGTCAGATGTTTCTTTACGCCTCAGAATTCTTTGTGTGACTGCCGTCAGCAGTTCCATCATCAATGAAGATAAGTGTGCCAGGACCTGTGGCAGCCATACATGCCCAAGCCATAACACCCCCACCAGCATGTTTTAACAGATGAGGTGGCCTGGTTTAGATCTTGGGCAGTTCCTTTATACCTCCACACTTTGCTCTTGTCGTCACTCTGATGAGGTTCATCCCATTCTCCAGAATTCTGCAGGATCTTTTAAGTCCTTTTTCACAAAGTGTAATCTGGCCATCCTGTTTTTGTGGCTAACTACTGGTTTGCATCTTGCAGTGTGACCCTCTGTATTTCTTGTAGTTCATGAAGTCTTCTGCTGATAGTCATTTCTGACACATCCACATCTGCCTCCTGAAGGAGGTTTCATATCTGTCAGACAGGCGTTTGGGGCTTTTTCTTTACCATGGTGAGGATTTCTCTGTCAACAGCAGTGGAGGTCTTCCTTGGCCATCCAGCCCCTTTGTGATTACTGAGCTCATCAGTGTGTTCTTTCTCCTTAATAATATTCCAGACTGTTGATTCAGTAATCCTAAGGGTTTACTGATGTCTCTAATGGTTTTATTCTTGTTTTTCAGCCTCATGATGGCTTTTTTGACTTTCATTGGCACAGCTCTTGTCCTTATTTTGAACAACTACAGACTCCAAAGGGTCTGTAGGTAGAAGCAAGCCAAGGTATGTTATTTCTGCACTTACAAAGCAATGAAACACACCTGAGGAATCACAAAC